>NW_008356261.1:353959-354256 GCF_000622305.1 Nannospalax galili
TAAAAATTATAAACCAAATTCTCAACAAAGACTATATAATTAAATATTTATACATAGTCAACATAAATTTATGTTTCTTAAAATTAATTTACTTGGTAGCATACTAATTTTTAAGTAAAATCTCATACAAACTAAAAATGTTAAATTAATACCAACATATTTTTTCAGGTCAAAATATTCCCTCTTTAATCTACAACATGGTTCCTGGTACTAAAATATATAGATTAATTTTAAGTACCTCTCTCCCTATCTCTCTCTCTCTCTCTCTCTCTCTCTCTCTCTCTCTCCCTCCCTCCC
>NW_008356261.1:354503-356867 GCF_000622305.1 Nannospalax galili
TCCAGAGATAGGAACATGCACTACTTTCTGTCCAGGACAGGATCTCACCTTTCCTCTCCTTGATGATCTAATTGCAGGATGCCGCCTTCTGGGACTTGGAAATGACTCGAAAATAATAACTTGAACCCATGCAACAAAAAAGGACCCTTTGTTTTGATGTCTGGTTCTCCTAGTTCTAGCCTTGCATGACTGATGCCAAACCCCTTTTCCTCCTGCTCCCTCCCCGTCTCTCTCTTCCTCATCTGCTGTGCTTTCCTGCCCAGACTCGTGATCCTGCCTCCACTCCCTATGGAGAGAGGATTTTCTTTGTCTCCCATCTGCTTGGTTCTGTCTCTACCTCCTACCCGCTTGCTCGGTTCTTTATCTCCTCTTCACTCTGTACTTAATCTGTCACTATGGGAACCACCCACTCAAAGTCTTGGGGTCTCACACCTCTTGCTTGTCTTCTTAAATCCTGGAAACAGCTAGGACTTTCGGACACAATCAGGCCAAAACACCTGAAGTTCCTGTGCACCACTGTCTGGCCTCAGTACGAGTTAGATAAAGACTCTGTTTGACCAGACACTGGAACCTTAAACGTCAATATTTTGAGATATTTAGAAAATTTCTCCCATGGTAAAGGCAAACAGTCCAAATTACCATATAGCCAAGCTTCCTTTGATCTCTGTGCTAATCCCTCCCTCTGGGTCCCATGTTCTTCCTATCAGGTTCTTCTGGCTAAGACAGTTTCACAGGATCCCAACTCACCAGGGGCCTCCACCCCTCCTCCTCCTCCTCCCTACCCCTCCACCTCGGCTTTTGATCCTGTCATAGCCAATGAACTGCCTCCAATTAGGGTCCATCCCCAACCTCCTCCTGCTCCCCAGCCTCAGGCACAGCCAAGTCCTCCCCATGCTCCCCTTGCTGTACTCTCCCTTGCCTCCCATTCCAGGGCCCAACCCATCTCTCCTCCTTTCTCCAACTCAAACTCCCTCTCCACATCACTATCTTCCCCCTCTCCAGTGCCACTCTAAGTCCATCACCCTCTCTCCTTCCACTAACTCTCCTCTAAAAAAAAAATCCAAAACCTTAAACACCTCCTTGCCAAATATTCCCTAGTCTCCCCTATTCTGGCTTCTAGCTCAAATAACCTATTTATCCCTCCTGTATCTAACTTCTACTTTGATTCCAGACCCTGGCTCCAATATCCCTGCCCCTGTGACCCCTCATGGACAGGACACCCCTCCAATCTCTCCCACTCCAACAGTTATAAAGTCTGAACAGGGTTATAGCACAGTTTTCCTTAATTGATTATGAGGTAAAAGATTTACCTAGAAACTTATAAAACACAATATGTACATGGGCAATATTAACTTATTACATTATGTATATAATTTAGATTCTGTGTTCTTTTAATAAGATGATGCTACACACTACTTTCTTCTGAGTCAGACAACTACCACCTTCATGACTTCAGCTGTGTCCACTAACAAACATCATCACAATTGAATGTGTTGACTTGACTATCGTATTCTTTAATTGAAGGAGGAGGGTAAACAGGGTCACTGGACCCTCACCTGAGTATCCAGCCACTCTTCCCAGCCAACTGTATGTAACTTGACCCTGATCACATGGTCTCCTGGACTTGGGAAAGACTAAAGTATATTATCTGGAAAAGGCTAGGAAGGCTTGATCCATGCTGGGTTAAGGCTTTCCAATGTAAATACTCTCAGGTCACTCATATACCTCAGCAACCCCTCAGTCATCTCTGTGAGTAAGCTCAGTAAATTCACTGGTTCCCCAGAAAAACTTTAATGTAATCAAACATTGGTTTGATAGTACAACCTAAAAAGGGGGAAAAAACATTGCTTAGTATCCTCAGGAAAAGAATTCTCACAACAAATGAAAAATTTGTTTGTTAATGTTACTGTATCTCATGGTTATTAAAAAAAGAAAATGGAAAATTGGATGATGTTGGAAGGATACGAGAATGGAGATCTTTTTTAAGGATTTATGTATGAAAATTATGATGGCTGGATATTTCCAGAATTGACAGAGAAATGAGAGAACTGGGCAGGTGATGAAGGTCTGTGTAGGGTTGTTATAACAAGGATGAGACAAGGATAATGTGTAGACAATCTTGAAATTTCTAAGGTCACAGCTTAGTCAACTAGTCTAAGGATGTCTACTCAAGGTTTATTTAAGGATGTTGCCCAAGCTCTATCTACATAGCACATAGTAATTAATGTACCAGGCTGGTGTAACTAACCTTGTTGGATGTTTAATAGCCAGACTCTAAGGCCTATATTAATCTGGTCAGAGGGACTTAAAGGGACAAATTTTTGTTACTGGCCCTCCAAGGTCAAACAAGGTCCAGGGGCTATG
>NW_008356261.1:356883-361778 GCF_000622305.1 Nannospalax galili
CCCTGTAACTTTGGAGAGTCACCTGTCCTCTTATTCAGGGAGGCCATGGAGACCCCAGAAGATGGACTTGAACCAGTGTCCAGTCTGCAAAGAGGAGGGTCAACACAGAGGAAACATTTCCTCCATGCTTCCAAATGAAGCCCCGGTCAAGCAAGACCTCTTGACTTACATTCATATAGATGGAACTGGTAAAAGAAAAGCCGGAGGAGCCAGGGGCTCCCCCCAAGCCCATGTGACCCCTGAGGACCAAATCCTCATACAACCTTAAGAGTAAAAATAAAGTGATTTATTTGGGCCAACAGTATGATCTTAAACACCCAAAAGGAAAGTATAAACAAAATTAAAGTCATCGGTGTATTTTAACGGTTCAAGGGATTATAAAACCCAGATATTAACATAAGTTCTTATGTTATTTAGACAATTATCTCTCATTGATGATTTTGTTCCTAATAAGACAACACTACTCAGATGTAAGACTTCAAATCTTGGTCTACAATACTGTAGTGCCCACCTACAGCTAAGGGAGGCAACCCACTATTGTTCTAGCCCAAAAAATTAAACGATGGCTAAGTTTGTTTTCTCTCCCTATCTAGAAGCCTTTGAGAGGTAACTGACACTGGTTCTCAAGTTCTAGACATAAATAAGGCAGAGAAATTTAGAGATGCAAAGATTACACTGATTCTAGCCACTCCAACAGCTATCAAAATGCCTGAAAACAAATCCTGAGTCCATCACTCTTGAGTTCAGCCCTGGCAGAAGAAAAAAAAATGAAAAATGAGCTATTACCTTGGTGCCAACCATTGCGCCTTGCCTCTTCAGATATTTTAAGGACCAAAATCCAAAAACTAACTCATACTAATTTTAATCAGTTGTTACTTTCCTTCCCTCCACGTACACAAGCGCCTGTCCACCATCGTGGACCCTGTTGAGATGCATGAAGAGGGAACCCCCACTGTCTGACCAACCCCTAATCCAGTCCCCCACGTAGACCCTGTCCAGCAGGAAGTAGCAAGATGACAACTGCACCCCCATCCTATAACACAAAAGGCTGGAATGTTAAGGTTCAGATAGCCCCACCCCCTCACCAACAGGACTTCCCATGCTCCTGAGAAAAAGGAACCTAGCTGATAAGTGCCCTGGTCTTTGAAGTCAAGAGAAACAGACTTTTCTCCACTGTTTGGCCAACACAGCAGGCTTCCCCTTTGATCTCTAAAGAGGACAGGTTTTAACAGTCCCTCTCTCCCATCACCACCCCCACCCAACTTTAAAAAAAAAATACATCTTCCCGCCTTCTGCATGAAACAGAAGCTTCCTTTTTTAAAAAAGACCCCAGCTCATAACCTGGGGCAGATATTTTCCCTGCCTGGAAGGGAATCTGTCCCATGTGTTCCTTTGCTAATAAACTCTGCTTTCTCCTGATCATCCCTATTCATCATATGGCTACTTTTTATCTATCAGTTTTGTTATAGGATTAGAACACTGGCCAACACAAGAAAGTATGTGCATGCCTTTCTGTACTGGTAATGCCTAACCTATCGATTACATAATCACTTCAGATTTGTTACTTTTCAGTGTACATTAATGAGGTGATTTCATCTTGTCTTCACTCTGCTTATGGCCCTGCTGTTCATGTTCAGCTTATAGCCTATTCAGATTCATTTGTTTTTGGATTGTTACTATAACACCTAGTATATGGAAATTTATTGACATACAGAAATCTATTGATATGTATTTATGTCTTTACTGATCAGCATACTGTTCTCTCTTTTTTAATTTGAATATTAATCTCACTTTGAGATTTACTGTAACATCTGCGATTTACTGTGATATTTGAGATTTACTATAACATTTGGTATATGGAAATCTATTGATAAATATTTTTATGACTTTACTAATCAACCTACTATTCTTTCTTTTTAAAGATCTTTTTTTTTTCTTTTTTGGTCTTTTTGAAGCAGGGTCTCCCTGTAGCCCTAGCTGTCCTGGAACTCACTATGTAGACCCGGCTGGCCTTGAATTCACAGAGATCCACCTGCCTCTGCCTCCCAAGTGCTGGGACTACAGCATGTACAACCACACCCTATGGGGTGCGCAGGGATCTCGGGGCACCAGCTGCTAACATGGTGCCGGTCCCCTGTGCGCACCAGGAAGGCAGCGGGTCCCGCAGCGCATTGCTGGCAGGCCCCTGCTTCTCGGTTGCTTCTCCGCTGTGAGTCCCTCTGCTACCGGGGCTGGCCCGGCCGAGTTCCGCCCTAATTTCACCCATGCACTTCCTCGAGATGCGAAATCCACTGGCTGCTGGATCAGGCAGGAAGGTGCGAGGCAGCTACAGCTGGGTTTCCGTGAGTTGATGATGGAAGGAAAGCGCCCCCCGGGGAGCCTGGATTGTAGGCAATAAGACACGGGACTCAGCTTAGTCCATGTTACAGCTCTTTATTCTCCTGACTCTGCTCGGCTCCAAGTCTTAGTAATCCAGCTCCAGCTCCAATTATTGAGGAAAAACCAGGACACTTATACCATGGGGGTGGTAGTAAAAACCTTAGCTGATAGGTACTTTTAGGATGCCCCATTTACATGTGGAAGTGGGCTCCTGCCAGGCTGCCAGACTGCCAGAAAAATCACACAGGAAAGCCTGGCATTTCCAGAGCCCGAGGCTATGTTTTTGTGGCGGCTACTTCAAAAGACAAGTCAGGAAGATGCCAGAAAAGCACCCTGCTGAAAAAGGAGTCTCTGCATTTGAGCCGAGCCCATGGGCTATCCAGACATGAAACAGCAGGAGTCCCCAACATCCCCCCCTTTTTGATTTAAAAATGGAGAAGTGCCATCACCAGCCCTAAGGGCCAACTCGTTTGTCTTGGGAGAATCCAAAGTCTGATAATTGACCATGGCCTGTTTTGATTCAGCAATGGCAGTAATTTGTCAGCAAGGAAATCTTAAAAACAGTGAACAAGTATACACAGTATTATCAGGGGGCAACAAGGGATAGGAGCCATGTAGACAAGGGATTGCTAAGCCAATCTTAAAAATAGATTACAAAGGTTTTTGAGAGTGTTAACATTGGTTTCAACAGCATTTGATTCATTTACAAAGAAACAGCATTTCTTCCCAATATCATATACCCTCCCCATATAGCAGTTATCAAGTCCAATGTTCTTTTGTTGTGAAGCACAGCCCTGGCGAGAAAGTTCATTTGCTGTTGGAGAGATTCCAGGCTTCAGTCAGGAGTGTCATTGTTCAGTCCAGCTTGTCTCAGCCAGAGGGGGATCAGGTGTAGCTTGTAGCAGCCATCGCCATAGCAACGCCTCCAGCATCCAGTGCAAGTTCGATCTCTGCCAACAAGGGGAAGAAGATTTTTCTCTGCTAGCAGCTGTGTAGGAGAAAGGCGGTTTCTTACTAGTACACAAAAGGTGGACAAAGAGAGATTAACACAGTTTTGGGCTTTTCCTTGCTCTATAGGAAAAGGGGAGTGATGCATGCTGTACTGGGGAGGCTTGCTGCCGAAAATGCAAATTAAATAATTAGCCAGTTGTTTGAATCCGCTTAGATGAGAGTCAGTGAAATCTTTTTCTGTTGGCAGCTCCTGGGTAGAGAAGGGTGGTAACTGGTACTGCTGGTTTGAATCCACTTAGATGAGAGTCAGTGAAGTCTTTTTCTGTTCCTGGGTAGAGAAAGATGGTAAAGGGAAGAAAGTTAGACTTGTTCCAGGACATAGTCGATTTTATTTGGTCCTCTGTCTTTCCTGTAGAATAATATTATGAGTTAGCACAGACTTGGCTGCAGGTGCAAGCTGTTGAGAGACATGAAAGTTAGCTGTGGTGTACCTAGAGAATGAACCTGAGTAGAATTTTGTTATTACACCAATGCTCCAGTGATTGTCCCATGGATCTGATTTTTTCCTTGAAAATAAAATCTTTAGCACATGGTATTAGGGAGAGTGGGGGTTGGCTGAAGCGTTGGTGTTAAGCAGGGTAAAAACAGCCATGAGGATGACAGAGAAGGAGGCTCCAGGGGGACATCTGTGGCGGGCCATTTCCACTAGGTCATGGATCTCTTTCCACATGATCCGGTGTGGCTCTGGATGTCATCTCCGCCTTTCTTTTTTTTTTTTGTCTCTGACAGGGTCATGTGAGCCATCTTCTTCATGGGCGGGGAGGTGTCAGACATTTCTAGCTGGAACCCAGATAGGCTTTGGTTGATCCTGTGGGAAAACACAAGCAAATCCTCTCCCTGTGGTCAGCAATGGATCTGGTCCTTTCCAGAGTCCATCAAAGGGGTCCCTCCACAATTAAGGCATTTTGAGTTGGATTGGGTTGCAACTACAAGGGCTTGGGCAAGGGAGGAGGCCTGGTACGTGGCAGTCCCAATATCATGGGTGGCCACAATCCATTTGTCATAATGTTCATTTTTTAGTCCCTGGCATGCTGGTCTGTGCTCAGGGGTCATCCCTTCCCAGACAAGGCTGTTTAAAAGCATTGCTTTGGCTACAGGATCTGTTATTTTTCTATCTAAGCTGGCCTGCACTCTTAGTATAAAGTCTGGGAGGGTTTCAGTTGGTTCTTGCTTTAAGAAGGTTAATGAGGAGGTCTCTCCAGGCCCAGTGGACAAGGGGGTTAGATGGTCCCAGGCCTGTAGTGCACATAAGCGGACCTGTTCAAAACAGCCAACAGGAATCACAGCCTGATGGATTCCTGTGGAAAAATTGCCCTGGCTGAAAAGCTGGTCATATTTCCAATCTATGAATCCAGGTGGTGGATCTTGCCCTTGTTGTGGTCCTAGTTGTTGATTATGTGTGTCATTCTTTCTAGCCTGCATCATTCATTCATCTGTAAACAAAGCCTCCCATTGTACAAATAATGGACTGGGGAGAGTGGAACGACAGGTGTCTCTCCAGTCCT
>NW_008356261.1:364633-371514 GCF_000622305.1 Nannospalax galili
CTCTTACAAGTTACAAGCCTTAGAATGCAGAAAAAAATGTCACTTTTAAATCTTTTGTTCTGGCCGCGAGTCACCTTGAACTCCCAGGTGCTCTGCAAGGGCTAGTTAATTTAAATTCTCACTTAACTGTTTTTAGCTGTGGTTTGAATGCCCTGGTGGGGGCAGGATAACGAAACTGACTAGGGAAGTCTGCCTTAGAAGCTGACTCCAAAGCCTACCTGGATATTTCTTAGAACTTTTGGGATTTTTCTAGCAGTGTTAAGATAGAAAAAGTGGGGTGAAGTGATGGTTTCCAAGGGAACATGCCTGAAATTAAAATCTCAGGGTATTCCACTTGGCTCCCAGCACAGGCCTTTCCACAGTTTTGAGAGACTGGCGGCCATCCTAATGACTCTTAAGTGGCCGCTGCATCACCAGTTTTTTATATTAGAAAGATATATAGATAAGGGTCTTTTGTCTACACCTTTGCAGGCAGTCGGGGTCTGTTAGGGGGTCAAAGAGACCTTTAGCTAACATCAGGGAGTAGCCCTGACCAGGAAGCCTCAGTTGTCTCTCTGTCCTTAGCGGTCCCACGCGAAGACTTTTAGACTGGAAACAAAAGGAGGAAATTAGAAGAGATTTGTATTGCCCTCCTGGTGGGGAGGGATACTCACGAATCCTGCGTTTCAGAGGGTGCCAGCTGCTTGCTGGCACAAGGTTTAGAGGCTCTCACGTTGGGCGCCAGATATGGGGTGTGCAGGGATCTCAGGGCGCCAGCTGCTAATGTGGTGCTGGTCCCCTGTGCGCACTGGGAAGGCAGCGGGTCCCGCAGCACATTGCTGGCAGGCCCCTGCTTCTCGGCTGCTTCTCCGCTGTGAGTCCCTCTGCTACCGGGGCTGGCCCGGCCGAGTTCCACCCTAATTTCACCCGTGCACTTCCTCGAGATGCGAAATCCACCGGCCGCTGGATCAGGTGGGAAGGTGCAAGGCAGCTAAAGCTGGGTTTCTGTGAGTCGATGACGGAAGGAAAGCGCCCCCGGGGAGGCTGGATCATAGGCAATAAGACATGGGACTCAGCTTAGTCCATGTTACAACTACAGCTCTTTATTTTCCTGACTCTGCTTGGCTCCAAGTCTTAGTAATCCAGCTCCAGCTCCAATTATTGAGGAAAAACCAGGACACTTATACCATGGGGGTGGTAGTAAAAACCTTAGCTGATAGGTACTTTTAGGATGCCCCATTTACATGTGGAAGTAAGCTCCTGCCAGGCTGCCAGACTGCCTGAAAAATCACACAGGAAAGCCTGGCATTTCCAGAGCCGGAGGCTATGTTTTTGTGGCGGCTACTTCAAAAGATGACTCAGGAAGATGCCAGAAAAGCATCCTGCTGAAAAAGGAGCCTCTGCATTTGAATCCGAGCCCGTGGGCTTTCCAGACATGAAGAGACTACTACTTTACACAGCAGGAGTCCCCAACAACACCCGGCCCAAAGATCTATTTTTAATGTGTGTGTGCTCAGGCACACGAGCACACTTTATGTATGCAAGTGGCCACAGAGGTGGCTACAGAGAAGGTGTCCAAATCTCCTGGAGCTAGAATTACAGGCATTTTTGAATTGCCTGATGTGGGTGCTGGGAACTGAATACCAGTCTTCTGCAAGAGTTGCAGGCAGGGCTGGCAAGATGGCTCAGTGGTTAAGAGCACTGGCTCTTCATCCAGAGGACACAGGTTCAATTCCAGCACCTACATAACAGCTAGCACCTGTCCTTAACTCGAATTCCAGGAGATCTGATGCCCTCTTTTGGCTTCTGCAGGCATTGCATGGCATGAATACTCACATACTCAGGCAAAACAGTCATACACATAAAATAAAAAGAGAATTTTAAAAAATTTTAAAAGAGCAGTATGTGCGCTTGGTCACTGAGTCATCTCTCCACTCTCCTGCTGTTTTTCTTTATTTGATCATTAATGTTACTTTGATCTAGAACATTCTTTGACATATACATTCCCAAATACTTCAAATATATCATATATTTATTATATGCATCTTATTCCTTATAGAAAATATCTATTCATTTTGGCATGTTTGTCAGAGCCAACTATGTTTTATTGTTTACTAGATCTCCTATAACTTTGCTGTTGCTTGTTTTGTTTGTTTTTAACTCAAGTTGTTTCTATCAGATTTCAAGAGATTTATGTTAAATATGCTACAGTCTCACTGTGGTTTTATCATCTCCTAATCCTGATCCATTCATGCACACTTAAACTACTAATCCGATTCTAAATGGAATGCTCCAGGAATTTACAGTGAATATAACTGCAGTTAGTTTGGTTTTTTCTACCCTTTCATTATCTGTTTTCTAGGCCACTTTATCCTGTGTTTCTTAAATGTGTCCCAGCTAGGTGTTGTACAATACTGTATAGCTACAGCTCAAAAGGGAAGTTGTGCATGCCCTTTGGGTCCTTATGGGGATTGGTGGGAGTAGATGCACCTTGGCTTTGCCTCTGGGCTGGGCTGGGGTGGGAGGGCAACCCCCTTCCTGGGGGCTTCCCAGGATAAGCCTCACCACAAGCCTTCTCCAGCCTCTGCTTCCTTCAGATTGATTGATTCTCCCTTTGCACAGAATGTCCTGTAACCAGAGCCAAAGACAGGGTGGAAAACAGCAAAGCAGCTTCCCTTGGAAGGCCATGAGGCAAGCAAAAGTCATGGACAAAGCCTGTGCTCCAGGTCATTGTCACTCAGTCCTCTCTGTGTCTGGTCACCTGTTTCCTCTTGAGTTTTGTCCCTTCCCTAATACTGTGTTTGGATGGCAGTGGCATGCAGGCTATAAATGAATTTACCAAGGGGACAGGAATAGGTGGACTTGATGGGGAATATTTAGCCTAATGTGGAACTAATGAACTGTGACTTCAGTATTGATAGAATGTGTGAATTGCAGAAGAGCCACAAGTCTCATTAAGGAAAGCCGTAAATCCCTGTAAGTGTCTAACTGGCCCTAAATTGGCAGCCTGGCCTTGCTCAAGCCTGGCTCTGCTCACCCCTTATCAGCTGGTCACTCCCAGCTGAGAGAAAATGTTTGTGGAGCCCACCTATCTCCTCTAAGGCCATAGATAACATTCCTGCCAGTTCCTGGGTAAATAATCTTGAGGAGACCTTTAAGCCCAGGCACTAACTCGACTCCCCACTAAGTGTAGTTGTGTCCCACAGCCCTGGTATAAACACCTCCGCCCCATTTCTTTATTTAGTTGTAGATGCTTGGTTCCCGTGGTCAGCCTCTACCTCTCACTGTATCTTCTTTGAATAAAGGAAAATATATTCCTTGCCTGTTGCAGGTCTGGTTCTGGTTTCTTGTCTCCCACTCCTCTATCTTTCCTTTTATTCTCCAAAAAATCTAACAGTATTTTTATCACAGCACCAGAAAAGTAACTAACACCCCAGGCGCTCTCTCTCTCTCTCTCTCTTACCTCTCACTGTATCTTCTTTGAATAAAGGAAGATCTATTCCTTGCCTGTTGCAGAGCTGGCTCTGGTTTCTTGTCTTCTACTCTTCTGTCTTTCCTTTTATTTTCCAAAAATCTAACAAGTATAACTCTGTTCTGTGTGGTAGATGAGTAGGTGCTAACAAATGTATTTGACAAGAACCTTACATACTCCTAATAAGAACTGTGCTTGTTGACAAACATAGAAGTAACTTTGGAAGATTCTGCTTGTACTCAAAAGCTGGCTCTGGTTTCTTGTCTTCTACTCTTCTGTCTTTCCTTTTATTTTCCAAAAATCTAACAAGTATAACTCTGTTCTGTGTGGTAGATGAGTAGGTGCTAACAAATGTATTTGACAAGAACCTTACATACTCCTAATAAGAACTGTGCTTGTTGACAAACATAGAAGTAACTTTGGAAGATTCTGCTTGTACTCAAATCATAAAGGCTACCCTGAGCTCCATCTCAGGCTGGGATAAGACAAGGTAGACAATCACAAACAGGCTGCAAGTGCCTTGGAGAACACTGCCTCTTGCAGTGGTCTTTGAGGAAGCACCTGCTACCAATATGTATTATTTGTCAAAATAGCTGAGATTATATGGACATCAGCATATTACTGGGAAATGTGATAATCCAAGACTTGCCCAAAATAGCTGATTTTTTTCACAAAAATGCTGTCTAAATTTTCTACAATAGCCTAAGGGGCATGTATACTTCTATGCTGGAAGTCTCTAATCCACCAATATGATGATTTCTGCCAAGTGAAAAATCCTAATAAAACCTTCAAGTGTTTCTGGTCCATGCCTCAGCTCCTGCAACAGAAGCATGCACCAGGACCATACATAATAGCCCAGGAGTAGTAAAAAAATAACTTCCTCCACATCCTGAGGTTTGAATCTTCTCAATAGGCCAGGTCAGTCAGGTTAACTCCAGGAACAGAAGTAAACAGTTGATTAAATATGCTGGTGTTCCACTGCAGCAGGCAAGCTCCCAGAGACAGTATCACATCCCATGACTGAGAGGGGGATAAAGTTGAGAAGTTATTCAGTCTTACCTCTTGTGTCATCAGAGCATAGTCTGTATCTGAAGAACAGTCTGACCTTTTGCTAACTTGTTAAGTAGTAAATTTTAGAGTACTAGTTCTCCTTCTTGAGACTGGACATTTAGCATCAGCATCCTGGTTCATAGGGAGTTAAATTCCAAATGTACAGGTTGTTATGTGTGTGAATTTCTGCCTTTATTTTTGGCCTTTTTCTCTATGTCATTTCCTGTGCCTGGTTGAATGAGTCGCCTTACAGCATCAGCCTGGATATTGCTCTCTCCAGAATGGCCTCTTCCCCTTCATGGCTGCACTGAGAACGCCCTCTGAAGCTCCTTACTCGGGTTTGTTGGGCATGCGTCTCAGGAGGCACATTGCCCAGCTGTTCCCTCCTCCTGTGGAAATTCAGGTTGCATAGCTGTTGAGCTCGGTCTATGCCCTGCTCTAAGTCACTCCATTCTGAAATGACTTTCAGGCTGTGCCTTGCTCTGCAAAACTCCATTACATGCAGCACTGGACTCCATTTTGAGTGCAGACACAAAGGCAGGATAACTTGCTTGTCACCACTACCTGTCCAGCACCAGTCATGAGGCACAAACTGACAAATATCTCATTCCCACGAGTAAAATGGTACCAAACTAGGACAAATGTGTTAGCACCTTTAATGCCAGCACTCAGGAGTC
Organism: Nannospalax galili; assembly: GCF_000622305.1. Lineage (NCBI taxonomy): Eukaryota > Metazoa > Chordata > Mammalia > Rodentia > Spalacidae > Nannospalax > Nannospalax galili. The sequence goes on from NW_008356261.1 coordinate 369,812, forward strand.
AGAAGCAAGCAGAGCTCTGTGAGTTCATGGACAACAAAGGCTACCCAGTAAGAGCCTGTCCAAAAAAAATACCATCTATAAACTTAAAGTAGATTGGTGTTATGTGGCAATTTCCTCAGAGATAACCTTCCATCTTAGAAGGAAGCCCAGTAAGATACAGCTTGTTCTAAGGGGATGTAATGACACAGTCTACCCTGAAAGGTCATTCTTAAGCTCAGAAAGTCAACAACTCAAAAGCTTCAGGAAGTCCCTGAAACTGACCAGATTCACTAGTCCCCTCCCTCCCTAAGAGTATATAAGGAGTAAAGAGTGCTAAGAGACACTCTCAAACCAGTTGAGCTGGCTGGAAGAGTCACTATCCAACCTGTTGAACTGCCTGCAAGTTGTGCAGTGAGCTCCAGGTTTCCAACTTCCATGAGCTGCCACCCATGCTGGGATGAACTTTTGGTTGCAGCTGTCTTTGAGTCATTTCTGTTCCTATGAGCAACCCATCAACCCATATTCAAATAAGTAACCCAATAAAATTCAACACTTTATCAAGTTGGACTCGTTATTTTGGTCTATCACTTCCCTCTCTAGGATGAGTAGATGTTTGTTCATGTCTCTCCAGGAACAATGCCTCACAACAATTGGGAACATAAGAGCACATGGGCGTATTAAAGCCGTATAGGCAAAAACAGGCCCAAGAACTTATCCAACATACCACACTAAAAACGAGTACAACACTCTTACCTGGACCCCATAAAGAGGAAGATACCTCATTGAAATGGTGAGGCCCTATAGACCTGTCAACTGATCACCCACTGTGCCTGTTAAGGGACAAATAAATGGAGAACTCTGAACTGTCCCTGGAGCCTCAGCTTTGCTTGGGCCCCACTGCTGACATGGCCCTCCTGAACTGCCATCTGTTCGTCTATCCATTTGTCTGCCTTGACCCAGGCCTGTTCCTCACCTCTGTGGCCTCCATGGTCCTACACCTCACCTCTACAGCTCAATTTAACCTTACAGTTCAGCTTAGCCCTGTGGCTTGGTTCTGCACACTGCTAGCAGCTCTCCCACTGGCTTCATTAACATCTTCTCTGACCACCACAGCAACTCACTGCCTCTTCCTCCAGTAAGGCCTTTTCAAATTCTTTGAACCCTGTTGTGGCCCCTTTAGCCCTTCTCTAGCCATTCTGCAATCTATATATTTACACACACATATATTTACGTGTTATGTGTAATGTATGATCTGAGAGTTAATATCAGTACATAAAATTGAAATTAAAGAAACTGTGTTTGCCTCAGTTCAGCTATCAAGAGAAATCTGGACCACTTGATAAATTGCAGCCAATGAAACCAACACAGTTTGTGAATTTATTGTGGAAAGACACAGTTGTATCCATCTATGTTTCTGATGGCATGCTCAGGACAATAGCAAAGGACATTTCAGGTTTCCTGTCCATCATCTTGTCTAGAGCTACTTTTCTAGAGTGGTTGATAATCACTCAAAAATAAACACTCAGGATGGGACAGGGAGGTTCCTCCTAAAGACAGAGTTCACAACACGATCTTGAAGACATTGGTGTGTGGACTGGTTGGGTTTTTATTTTCCTTCCCTCACCCACAGGCCTGGGTCATAAGGGATCCTTCAAGACTTGGACAGGACTGAGTCAGTCCACGCAGAGGCCAAGAGAACAATATCAGAACATTATTCTCTTGAC
>NW_008356261.1:371589-393624 GCF_000622305.1 Nannospalax galili
TGTTTCTTCAGGGTGACAGGCTGCTCAGTTTTGGAGGGGAACTGATGTTGCTCATGCATGGGACATTTCCTGTCTTTGGTAGGTTTTGCAAGGAATCTCTCTCTCTTTCTCTCTCTCTCTCTCTCTCTCTCTCTCTCTCTCTCTCTCGGTTGGACTGGGCTCATGTATCTGCACCCTGGCAGCCTGTTCACCTTAGCTTGTAGAATGACTTTCCACCCTCAGGATTCCAGAACGAAACTGACGACCCCGCTGGGGTATCACCCTGAGATGGAAATGAGGACATCATTCAGGCAGGGAACAGAGCAGACCCACTCTAGCTTCTGAGGCTCTGATGGTTAAGATACCTCAGAAGGTGAACTGGAGGCTCTGGCATCAGGTTTGTTGACCCTCCTTCATCCATCCTTCCCTGTACTGAAATTTGTAAAAGCAGCTACATATGAAGTTACTGAACTGGTTTAAAGTGACAAGTGATTTGTTATGTTCTTTTGTCCTCTATAAGTCTGCACCTTATTTCTTGAGATAAGGGTCTCTAATAGAACCTGGAGTTTTCTGTGTAGGCTAAACTGGCTGGCTTCATCCACCTGTTCTCTGCTTCCTGACATACACCAATTCAACTTGTCTCTGTCCCCCTTTCCAGGGCTGGGGTTACAGTCCCCATTCCTGGCTTTTACATGGGTGCTGGGGATCCAAACTCCGGCTTCATGCTTATATAGCATGTACTTTACCCACTGAGCCATGTCCCCAGTCCCAGGCTTCCTTTAACAATGACTGTTTCACAACTGAAAAGAAAGCATCCACCTTCCATGGGCTACCAAACCACAGCCACATGACTGGAGTCCTCCAGTCTCCTAACTGGACCCTCTTTGGCCAGCTGTCAAAGTCTAGGTCCTAATTGAAAGGTGCCACACTGGCTGATGGGCCTCTGGCAACAGATGAGACAGTGAGCTGCAGCTTTCCCTGGTCCTAAGCTGTAGCAAGTCAACCCAGGAAAGGGCATGGACATCAGCAGAGAAGGGGGCCTTCAAGCCTCACAGTGAGAGTGGGTTTGGGGTGCTCTGAGGGTTTGAGTGGCTGGCTGTGTGGGGCCTACCTGTGGCTCCAAACATTGAGGTGCTCTGGCTGGAACCCTTGACCTGGGCTGGGAAGATTCCTAGGCATATGAAAGTTCCAATACTTCTCCAGGTTGAAGATGGTGCCCCTGGGTCAATTCTTGACTGCGGTTCCTGGACAGGAAATTCTCCTGATCCTTGGCCCGTCTTTCCATCCTGCCCTGGAGTAATCTGAGCCTTAGGGTTTAGTTGTGAGGGCTGCAGCTTTAAGGAAAACACAGCCCAATATTACCTGAGGAGTCCCTTTCCCCCTTAGGGACTTCATTCTGTAAAGCCTTGACTACCAAGAAAAAAAAAAAATCAGGACAAGACAGAACAAAGCAATCAGTAGGTTTGTTAAGTATTTAGAGAGTCATAGGAAAAGGGCAAGCAATACACAATCCCAAGACATGGGGGCAGACTTCTTGAGAGAGTACATACAGGTGTGTTTACAATGGTTAGCTATATGATCCTGTGGCTTTCTGAGTTACATTCCTCAAAGGATTAAACAAGGTTTAAAGTTTAAATGGTTTTAGGATTAAGTAAAAATATATGAACTGGCTTACCTATTTTTTAAAAAAAATAATTTTGTGGGGCTGGAGAGATGGCTCAGCAGTTAAGAGCACTGGCTGCTCTTGCAGAAGACCTGAGTTTGATTCCCAGCACCCACATGGTGGCTAACAAGCATCCGTAACTCCAGTTCCAGGCGATCTGATGCCCTCTTCTGTCTTCCTCGGGCATTGTACAACAGGGGTGCACCCATCTACATGCAGGCAATACACTCAAATACAAAAAAAAAATAATAAACAAAAAACATTTTAAAAAGTAATTTCATTTGGCAAATAAAATTTTGTAAGGTTTGATGAGATGCATTTTTAGTTTTAGCGACAAAAGAGGCATGCTAACATGGTAAAACTGAAGTCTCAAACATTCTGGTCCAAAATAAACACATCATTTGTATTTTGCTTTATTTTTGTTTGTTTTGTTTATTTCTTTTGAGACAGGATATTACTCTGTATCCCCGGCAGGCCTGGGACTTGCTATATAGACAAGGCTGGTCTCAAACTCACAGTGATCTTCCTCACTGTCTTCCTAATACTGGAACTACATACAGTGTGGCAGCATCTGGTCACTGACCTCTGTTGAGCATTTTTGTCTGTATTGCTAACACCCCCTCCTCCCGAGGTCCCAACAACAAACCCAGGTACCATTCCACCAAAGTGCACTCTGGGAAACCAATGAATTTACTGGGCTTCCTTACAGGGCACTGGGTAAGGGGTTACTTACAGAGCTCAGGTGGTCCCCTGTAAGGCCCCACTGGAAAGTCTTCACTCAGCATAAATGAGATGGCTTTCCCATAGCCACATAAATGGAGCCTCCCTCCCATTGTCTTCCCCAGCCCACATGTAATGAGGGCCAAATTGCCCACCTGGACCAGTTGGGAGGTGTAACTGGATACTCTGATGACTCTCCCTGACCCTCCTTCTGTGCTGGGGCATGAAAAGTCAATAATCGGGGCTGGAGAAATGGCTCAGCGGTTGGGAACTCTAACTGCTCTTGCAGAGGACCTGGGTTGGATTCCCAGCACCCACATGGTGCCTGTGAACCATCCTTAACTCCAGTTCCAGGAAAATCCGAAGCCCTCTTCTGACCTCCATGGCATTGCATGACACGGGTGCACTCATTTACATGCAGGCAATACACTCATACACATAAAAATAAATAAAATATTTTTGAAAAAAGAAAAGTCAGTAACCCCAGTGGGGATGTCTTTGGCAAGTGGATACAACCTTAGCTCAGGAAGATGGTGTCTGTCTGATTGAGAGGACAGTCCTGTATAACAGTCTGAGATGTCTTTGGGAAAATACATTGTCTCTGCAGGAAATTTTGGCAACTTTATCAGCTGTGTTGAAGTTTCTTGACTCTCAGCAGGAAAGACAAACTAGATACCAAGATAAGGACTTCTTTCTCTTCCCATGTCCTCCCAGTGTTCCATTTCTATAAGGCCTCATTTGTACCCTCTTTTTTGCCCAGTCCATTCCCAATAAGTCAAGATTCCTTTATCTTTCATAAAGTCCTGAGAAATCAAAATTGCTGGGGGGCGGGGGTGTTGGAGGAGAAGCATACCACCACCTGAGGACTATTGTTCACCCTCTACACCTTAGCACTGGTCAACGAACCACATTGTCCAAATCCTCTTTCTACCAATAAGCCGTACATCCCGTAAAGTCAGAGGGAGGTTGGGGGTAAACAGAAGGAAGCCTGTGCTCTCTGTGCAGCTGCGTTTGGGGCAGGGCACGCTCTACCCTCTCTGGCGGTTGAATTCCCCACTGGGCAGGTCTGCTCCGTCGGTCTGGGCTGGAGGAAGTTGGAGTTTTGGGTCTCTGCCATCCTGAATGAGGTGCCCAAACCCTTGAACCTGCCGAAGTGTCCCCACCCCTTCCTATGAAGCGCTAGCTCTCCTCCAGCTTGAAGCCTCTACAGCACCTGGCCCACAGACACCCTAGGGGAGCCCGGACCCACCGCGCTGCCCTATGAATTTTGAGTACACTGAAACTCACCGCAGTGGTTGTGGAGGCGAGGAGCTGCCGGACGAGGTCGAGTCCCATAGTCAGAGCAGGAGACCAGGCCCACTCGAGGGACTTGCGGGACCCCTGAAACCCACGATTGAACCCCAGCACCAACAGAGCGCCCCGCCCCCAGACACCAGGAGACTTGTAAGCTCGGTGAGCCTAAGTGAAGTGGAAACGTGCATGACCGTTCACTGCGTCCGAGGAGTGGCCAGTCCTCCAGATACAGGAGAGCGCGATCAGAGCCCACCCTCACCAGCATCGGATCCGCTGGGAGCCTGTCTCCTGGCAGCCATCGCTGCAGAGTGCTACTGGGCCACGGCCAGCAGGGAGCGCCCGGGCGAAGGGCTTGGCGGAGGACCCGCCCATGGCTCGCGCATCCTAGGCTCCTCGCCTGTAAGGACACCCTAGTCCTCTTGCAGCACCCAGCGAATCGTGGTCAGCCCAGGGGCCCACAGATTACACCCGGTCAGCACCACCTTAACCGGTGATGCATCTTCCCTGGGTCAGAGGTTTCTTCTCTCTAGAGGTCAGAAGCCTGGCCTGGTCCTCCACCTCTGGACTGGGCTGGGTGCCTTGAGAACATAGGGCCAGAACTGAGCGAAGCTCAGATTCTCCCTGCCTGGAGCAAGCAAATAGCACTTATGTTTCTGGTCCGAAAAATGCCCACAGCAGGAGGCCAGAAACCTGCCAAACTATGGACAACCTACCAGCTTAGGGAAGTTGTGGGGTGGGCTGAACAGGTTCAGTCAGGGGACAGATACACAGGACAGTGGTTACCATGTGCAGTTTATTGAATCTACCATAAAGAAATGTGTGAGTTGTGAGTGTAACAACTGTATAACCATGAAGAGTGAAGGGGCAAGGTGAGTGGCAACTGTGGATTGAAGAGTACATGCCAGAACCAGAAGCCAGAATCCCCTATCATGTGTCCAGATGACCGGTGCTTTAAACAATGCACACAACAGCAATGATGGTGATAACGACCATAAGGATGCTGAAGACGAGGGCGCTGATGTTCAGGCACTTGGCAGTGGAGGCGTAGGCCTGGGCCCCAGTCACATCGCCCACCATTTTCCGGTCCCTAGACTGGAGGAGACCAGATGGTCAGTGGCCCTGGAGCCAGTCAGCAGACAGGTAAGTGCTCTGATCCAATTCCCCCATTGTCCTCCCTGCCCACTGCAGCGTCCCCCACCTTGGGCCAGGGACCTGTTTCCCTTTTCACATACTCAGACTATCCAGGAGTCCCTAGAGCTGCATACTCACACCACGGCGTATTATTCTCCCTGAGTCCCCTGGGCCCTTTCCATGCAGCCTGGAGCCCCAGTCTGCAGGGTGAAGGGGACTTCCAAAAACTGAGGGATAGAGAGAATTCCTCTCTTCAGGGGTGGGGATGATCTAAGCCCAGGATTCCCAGGCAGCCTCACTCTGTCTGCCCAGGAGAGTCTTCAAGCCATACACATACACACACACACACACACACACACACACACACAGACACACACACACACACACAGACACACACACACACACACAGACACACACACACACACACAGACACACACACACACACACAGACACACACACACACACACAGACACACACACACACACACAAGCACATACACACGCACACACACACACGTATGCACACACACACGCACGTGCACACGCACACAAAAAGATGCATACAAACTTACTCTCCCACACAAAGGGCCACACACACCTAGGGCAGGCAGAGCTTCAGACTCACGCACACCTTCTTGGACCATGACTCCCACACCTCTACCACACTCACCTTCACAGAGTAGGCATAGGCAATGAAACCCAGGCAGCAGAAGTTCATGAAGAGTGCATTGAACAGGGACCAGACCACATGGTCAGGCACAGAGACCTCTCTGGGCATGTTGATCACGGTGGTCCTGACAGAAGCTGAGCCTTGGGGTTCCCCCAGCCCAGATACCTCATATTCGTCTTTGATCCTTTCATAGTTTGGGGGATGTCCAGCATTGGTGGCTGTCAAGAAAGCGTGAGAAGTGTGGTTCATGGTGCAGAGCCAAATCAGCAGTGAAGGGTAGATGAACTGCTCTGTGGGCCGCCCTTTCTCCAGCAGTTTCAGTTTCTCAGAAGTTTCCTTTTCCTGAATTTTGGCTTAATGAGAATTGGCTGGGTCCTGAGGGGCGGGGATCTAAACACCGAAGATCAAATTACTTCAGGGCAGGATGTCAGGAATGGCTGAGGATCAGGGGAACTTCCTGCCCAGGAACCCAAGTCAGGACTTGTCACAGGGCCCAAACCTCACTGTATGAATGAGGGGTCCTGGAGCTTTCTCCAGTCCTGGGGATCTCCCCAGCCTGGGCCTGCAGAACCTCACTGCCCTTGAAGAGAGTCCCAACCAGGCCCCACACAGCCTTCTATTCTCCTAGCACTAAAGGCCCACAAAGCCCACTACACTCACTATGGAGACCAAGTCTGCTGGCCTTGGTGCAGGTAGGGGTTGGGAGAGCTGCATGTTGCTGTGTCTACACAGCAGATCAAAGACCCAGCAGCTAGTGTGGCCAGTCACTGGACTTTGGTGCTCACTGGTGTTAGGACTGGATGATTCCAGGTCACGTAGCCACAGCCTCATAGTCCAGGGCTGGCATATTTGTGCTACCCCAACTCCCTTTCCCTTGCCCTGTCACATCTCATCAGTGTTGGTGGGATGGTCACTGGTGACTTTTGTCATGCCAGAGGAACCCTTTCAAGGACATGTGGTAGCTGAGGGCTATGACCAGGAAGGTCACTTCTAGTCAGGCTGAAGGATACCATTTTCCTGCTGCCTGCTGTCCTTCCTGATGACAGGGGGCCTGGCCCAGACTCCCCAGTTAGGAGCTATGTCCTCTCTCCATCTTGGTGGCACCAGAGGGACCAGCTACTAGATCCGCCTCAAGGTGCCTCGCAGCACCCACCCTTCCTAGGGCTCTGGGTCTTGGGATCTAGGACTCCCCAGTTTCTAGTTCCAGTCATTTTACTGTCTTCCTTGAGTTCCTCACAGGGGTGCCAGCACCTCTTGAAGTCACCCCTTTTTGCAAATCTGTCAGCAGATGTCACCTTAATCAACCTCTCTGATGAAATCCTGCCTTTGGAATACCTAGTGTGACTTCCATGAAGTTACCTGGTCCCACACTGAGTGCTCCTGGCAAGCCTTGGGCTCAGAGGTGCTGTGTAGCAGAGCAGGACAGGACTTTAGTCTAGGGGCAGGGAGTCTCACTGGAGCCTATGTGTGCTGGCTTCTGTTGGATCCTGATATGCTGTTTCTGTGTGTTTTGTGGAATAACCCTCCCATTGGTACCATTTCACACTGATCCTTCCACATCCCTGAGGGTCAGGTTTGAATTGATGACTAGCAGCTCAGCCTTCTGTTGCCTTTTAATCATGTGAGAGATAAAGTAATGGGAGCTTGTAAATGACAGTAAGTGTTGTAATGTGATTGCAACACGATTTGGTTTCTAGAAAGTTGGGTTTTTGTTTGATGTAACTTTTTTTATAGTTACAAATATTTCATTTTAACCATAGCTATCTTCACTGTGGACTCACAATATTCCTGAAGTCAAACGCTTTGCTCCAGGACCTTTACCCAGCCACAGTAGAAACTGTCTTGAAAGTTATTGGTCATCTCAAACTGTGTGGCCACTTCTGCTCCCCCATCTGCAGTCACTGGAACCATAATTCCCTTCTCCTCATGGCCTTGGTGAGCTGTGAGGACTTTGCCACACCCAGGACACCACATGTGTTCACTCCTCAGCCTCATCTCCCCACACAGAGGCTCCTGAGCTGTATGTCCAGCCCTATGCATGTGTTCCTCGTCAGGGTCTTCATTCTGCCTCAGAGTGGGCTGGAAAAAGACTCCTTCCTGTTTAACTTGTTCCCTCACATGTGGCACACCCTAGAGAAGCACCCTTTTGAATTTCCATCTTCCTCATCTGATCCCAAGGGCAACCTCTGCTGCCCCTGGGGTCATCAGAAAGACAGTGATTGACAAGCACTTCTGGAAGACCAAGGGTCAGGGCCAGCCTTGTGCTCCATCCAGGATGGTTCACTTCTGTTCCTCGACACACAGTTGCTAGACACTCTGATCTGCCAGGTAGCCTGCCTCTGCTCATAGTGAGCAGTTTTGGCCCACTGTCCATCAGTAGAGATGGAATCAAAAGGCCGTATCCTCTGGTTTAGTGTCCACGCTTCTCAGACCCACAGCACCCTCTATTGGCACTGATCTCCTACCTGACTTACAATGGTGGGTCTCAACAAGGAGCCAGAGCCCATCAGTCCTGTGGTACCACACAGGTGAAGGAAATGGGTGGGGCCAGTGCATGGCACCCAGCAGACTCGGGGGGGGGGGGCGGGGGTTGGCTGCTCTGCTCTCTTCTCAGGAGAGAGACACTGCTTTGTTTACTCTCTGACTTTGGGTAGAGAGTGGGGAGCACCTCAAAGAGTTCCCATCCAGCCCTGGACTCTACTGATGGCCCTGCCCTACAGGCCACCAACACAATGGGGAGTTATACCAGCTTCCATTGTTTCAAGCCCAGTTACACATTTAGGGAGTAGAAAGTGAACACTGGGAGTCTCCATGGCTGAGCAGCCCCACTGTGGGTTCACTCATGGGCTGTGGTAAACCCTACTGATGATACCTGATTTCATATGTTCCCCTGCGGACAAGAAGTCAGGATGGTGTGTCTGGAGATCATGGCCTGGTTCCTGTGCCCAGCAGTACCTGACATTTTTGAAGTTTCTGTGCCCAGCAGTGCCGACATGGGAGGTTCCTGTGTTCCCAGAAGAATTTACCAAGCAATGTTCACATGCACCATTGGGAAGGACTGGAGTGAGGCACATCCCTGGCCATAGGGCAACTCTGTCCCTTGTCCTGAAGCCTCTACCTTCATTAGGTCATGGACCTGGGTCTGAGGCTGAGCACTCTGAAGACCATGAATTCTAGACTGCCTCACTGGATCCTGCTCCAAAACCCTTGCTCCTGGTCTGGTCCTCCATTTCTCCCTGAGACTCAGTCTGGCTGGGCCAGTGTTCTTCAGTATGGTAACAGCTCTCCCACTGGGATCCTCTGTCTTCACTGCCTTTAGAGGCCCCTGTCTAAGACATGCCCGGGTCCCAGGGCAGTGAAGAGAGTGATACTGGACCTGCCTGAAACTTGGCGAAGAGGGCGGTTGGCATGCTGCCTGCTCAAACAAGATGGGATCCTGGACTTCACATACTTCCTCCCAGAAAACAGGACTGGAACCTATGTACTAACACGGGGAGACAGGACCACCCCGGGGATTCCAGAAGACTTGCAAACTTGGGGTGCACCAAGTAAGGTGGAAACGCGGGCATTAAGGCCGTTCTGGAAGAGGAGGCCTGTACGAGTATTCAGTACAGACTGAAGGTGGAGGGCGCCAAGGCCCTTCAAAACCGTGTTTCCTACGTCGGGATCCAAGGACCCGCTCTGGTCACGGGGCCTCCGCCACCAGGAGGTGGCGCCAGGTGGCAAAGACTTCGGTGCTCACCGCCGGCTGCCCAGGCCACAAGGAAAGTGGTGCGGCCCAACCCCAGACCTGAAAAAACTCCTGCGGGAAGCAGGCGGTTGGGGTCGCCCGGCTCTCACCCGCAGCATTCAGAGGCCAAGCCGGAGGCCACCACAGAACCCAGGACGCAGCCTTCTGGGTCTAGGTTTCTTCCCCTGAAAGGCAGGGCCCTTGGTCTGATCCGCTATCCCAGGACTCCCTGGGCCATGGTTCTGAACTCTTCCTGGATGCCCTGGAGACATGGAGCCAAGGGTGGACCATGCTCAGCCACCACCTGCTTGTACCTGCTAAATAAAGAAGAGCCCCGTCCAGGGGGCTAGTCAGTTGCTGTCTGTAGCAAGAGGCCATAAACCTGTCTAGCTGAGGACTCCCTACACCCCATCTCTTAGGAGAATGCCCAGAGGAACTCTGAATGAGCTCAGTACAGGATCAGTCAAGGGGACACAGTCACAGCACAACTGCCACCACACACAATTTATTGAATCCACTGTGAATAGATGTGTGAGGGTAACATTTACATGAGGCATGGGATAATGGGTCAGGCCATCAGCCCAGGATGAGGGGTAGCTGTGAAGGGTGGAACATATGCAGGCTTTCCTCAGAAAACTGTGTGCGCCTTCGCTGAGAATTGACCCCATTGACTGTGCATTCTAAGAACACACATTTCCATGGAGTCCCACCCACAGTGTCTAAATGAGTTCCAAGATCCGTAGAACGATGATTATGATGAAGGCAATCATGGAGAGGATGGTGGCTCCAAGGTTCAGGGTCTTGGAGGTGGAAGCAAATGTCTGGGCTCCCATCACATCGCCCACCATCTTCCTGTCCCTAGACTGGAGGAGACCAGATGGTCAGTGGCCCTGGAACAAGTCAGCTGAGAGCCAGATATCCTGACTCAGTTCCCCCACTGTCCTTCCTGCCCACTGCAGCCTCCTCCCTCAGATCAGCTACCCTCTTTCCCTTTCCATAGTCACACTATCCACAGATCTCAGCACTGGAGGCACACTCAACAGTGGGATGTTGTTCCCCATGAGTCCCCTGGACACTCTCCATGCAGCCTGGCACCCTAGTTTTCAGGGTGAAGGGACATTCATGAGCAAGAAGGAGAATTCCTTTAGGTTGGGGGTAGAGACAGTCTGACCCCAGGATGCCAATGCAGCCTCACCCTATACCTACCAGGAAGAGTCTCTAAGACACACACATATCCCACATATAGTCTACACACACAAATACACAGTGTCACACATGTACAAAGCTGCACATGTCCCCAGTGCCATCTGAGCAAGTGGAGCCTTAGTCTCACACCTTCTTGGACCATGACTCCCACACCTCTACCACACTCACCTTCACAGAGTAGGCATAGGCAATGAAACCCAGGCAGCAGAAGTTCATGAACACTGTGTTAAACGTGGACCAGGTGATATAGTCGGGCAGGACAGCTTCGTTATGGATATGAACCACCGTGGACATCACAGGAGCTGAGCTGGGCTCCTCCTTCACCATGTTTTGTGCTTAGGGGAAGCTCTTGTTTCCAGGAAGGAGGTATGGAGAGGGGTGTTCCGAGTGCTGACTTATAACCACTTGTGAGGTCCGGATGCTGGGGGATGGGCTACCTGGATCTGATGCCCTCTCAGTGGCCTCTTCATAGTTCTTCTTTCTCAAAAATTTCTGCTTCCGATTGTTTGTAAAACACTGAATTATCTGGGCAGTGGGATGTGGAAACAAATTACCAAGTGGTAATTGCACTACAATAGAGTTCCAGACTAGGGAGGATCAGGGAAGCCTCCTGTCCAGGAACCTAAGTCAGGACATGGCCCAGGCCTTCCACCTTCCTGCATAGAAAGGGTAATGGAGCTTTCCCAAGCCTGGGAGTCTGCCCAACACAGGCCATAGCTGCAGATCCTCATTGCCCCAGCCAGGCCCTCCACAGCCCTCCACGATCCCACCCCCAGAGCACCCAAAGCCAATCGTCACTGTGGGAGCCTCCTCTACCAAAATCCATGCCCCTTTCCTGGCTGATCTGCTGCAGGTGGGGGTTGGGGAAAACTGCAGCTGCCATTCCTATAGCCACAGACTCAATGGTCATTATGGGGCCTTCCAGCCCAGGACCTAGACTCTGCTCACTGGCTGAAAAGGGGCCGGGATGGGAGACTGGACTATTCATTCCAGGAATAAAAAAATGGGTCTGGGTCCCAAGAGAATGACCCATACAATCCAAAGTGTTTGGACAAGGCAAAAGTTTTCCTTCTGCAGAAGGCTGTGCAGCCATGCCAAATCAAACAGGCAAGGAGACCCAGCAGGAGTCCCTCTGGGTTTTTATCACTAAAGTAAAAGGATCCTGTGCTTCATTCTGAATGGTCAGAGCTCGGCCTCACATTCTAACATGATTGACTGATTTAAAGCAATACAGGGTAAGCAGAATGCAATTTTCAACACCAAGGGCAACCTTAAGCACATATTTTGATTTCAGGAAGTGCTGGCCCTGGAGGGATTTTAATTCCTGCCAAACATCTTCAAAACAATTTTTCAATGAAGTTTTGTCTTATTTAACTCTTTGATAGAAAAGACAGTATGTTTCTTTTAAATTTTCCCCTCTTTTACAATGCATTTTTGCTCTTTCTAATTGAATTAGCATTGCCTGATTTTCCTATTCTGTGGTATTTGTCAGTAGCATATCATGGTATTAAGAATTTGGGCAGTTATTGCTGTTTCAATTAGTCATTGAACTAAATCTCATATACACTTGTATAACATTAGACTGAATCTATGATTCCAGGACCCTAACAAGGGGAGTCAGGACTGAGGTTAACCCTTTTCACTCTCCAAGCCATTTTTCTATAAGATTAGATAAAAGATATTTTATTCCTGAATTTTTGGCTAACTCATTAGACAAAGTAGTTAATCCCTGAAAAGCCACTGTAATTGTTCCATCAGGATTTGTGTTATGGGGAACAAAAGTGCAAGACCCTCCACCAAGCATAACACAAATACCTCCCTTTTCTGCTAGCATCATATCAAATGTCATCCTGGTCTCCCAAGCCATTCAGCTGGTGGTCGTGTCAAACTGGCTAGATGCTCCTATAAGGGCATCCCTGGTATGACTGATAAATCTTTGTTGATTATTCTAGATTATTGTTTACTATTGATCACCAGAATGTAGTCTATTTGAATCCTGTAGCTGTTTGATTTCTAGACTTAAAGTCATTTAGAACTCTCCCAGGGGACTCCTATAGAGTTAACATGGACATCAAAGGACCCAGGTAATGACCCCTTAGCTATGGGATTAGCTTCCCTCAGAGGAGGAGACTGGAAGGCCAGAGTAATATAGCCAACTAATCTAGCATATGGGTTCCATATAAGTCATGAGGGGTTTTATTTCTTGTTCTCTGTTTAAGACAGCCTCTTCTCCCTACATTTGTAGTATTTTTTCCCTCTCTGGAATCTTCTTTCTGTTCTTCCAACCCTCAGTGTTTTGTAAGTTTCTTACTATGTCTGGCCAGTTGTTAGTTACAAAGTGTAAATTTGGATTCCTTGTTCCAAGGGCTCTTCTATGTCTAATCCCAAGTGTTTCTTCATCTGATCCTTCTGCCTCTCTAGAAACCCTACTTCTTTTCCTTTTGTACATTAAAGGCTTAATTTGTATTCTAGGCCTGGGCTATGGCTTTTCTAATCCTTCTTATGATCAAGTTTAGAAGATTCCAATGTGGCCCGGATGGGTCTCTTTATCATTATCCAAGGATGGCTGTTGATTGGGGATTTTTTTACCTGTTGCTTTTACATCCTGTCTGAGGGGATGTTTTCTTTCCCAAGCAACTATGGTGACCCTTATCACCCCCTGTCCTCACCATAGAAAAAATACTCAATATTGACATTAACTCAAGCCAGACATAGAGTTTGGGACCCAAGGAATTGATCCAATTGGTCAGTCACCCCATATGAATCTGCCAGAGGCCTCTGTTCCTCTTTTAAATTTCAAACCTTTTAAATTTGTTCAAAGAACAAATCATATGTTTGCCACCCAAGGGAACTTTACTAAGTGGGATTTATTGAGAAGGGGAGATTTCAGATATCCTGACATTGCTCAGGGATTTTCTTTTTAGTCTTTTGAGACAGGGTCTCCCTGTAGCCCCAGCTGTCCTGGAACTTACTATGTAGACCAGGCTGGCCTTGAACTCACAGAGATCTGCCTGCCTCTGCCTCCCGAGAGCTGCGATTAAAAGCATGTGCCACCACGCCCAACAGGGATTTTATTTTCTGTCAAGTGGCTTCTTTACAATATTTTTAATGAAGTTTTGTCTTATTTAACCCTTTGATAAAAAACGCAGTACATTTCTTTACATTTCTCATACGGACACATGGCAGCACCCTTGGAGCACAGAATCAGCTTATTTATGCAATCCACCCCCGCCCCCATCACTCATCATTTTATTAAAAGGCTTGAAGTTTAAGGACAAAGATGAAGGGGTCCAGACTACGACAACACCCAGTAAGGCTGGGGGAGGTGCAGTTCCTCCGTTGGTCAAGACTTTCCTGAAATTGCAGTCTTTTCCTCTTACCTCAGTAACCTCTACTGGAAGATGGAGAAATCAGTTCAAAGAGAGATAAGTTACCTTTGGCAAAGCAGTTCCTGTGACCACTTACAAGTGGCAAATGTGCTTTCAAGCTTCCTGTGAATAACAGAAGCTAAGATCCTAGGTGTGGTCCCCACCTCTGGCCCCTAATCCTGGGCCTTCTCCTCATACTGCAGATGCTGGGCTACCTGCCCGCCTCTCAGAAGCCTCAGGACCAGAAGTTCCCAGCAGGGCAAGGCCTCTAGAGACCTTTGTCTCCTGTCCTGTCAGACTAGATTTCTAGGCCACTCACTGCTACTTTCCTGGCTCTTCTCTGAGGTGTATTTTGTGACCTTTGAATGTACACAAACCAAGTACCTGAATCACGAATCACACACTTAAAGATGGGGTGTTCTAGTTTCCTCTCTGTTCCTATGACAGATACCTTGAGAAAAAGCAACTTAGGGGGAAAGGGTTTGTTTGGCTTATAATTCCAAGTTGTAGTCAATCATTTGAGGGAAGTCAAGGCAGAAACTCAAGCAGCTAGGCACACGGCATCCAGAGTCAAGAGCAGAGAGAGAAGACATGTGCCCTTGCTTTCCTATCCTCAGCTGACTTTTTATTCTTCATGCTGTTCAGGCCTCCTGCCTAGGGAATAGTGCCACCTACAATGGGCTGGGTCTTCCTCCATCGATTAACAAACAAAATAAGCCCCATAGACATGGCCGTAGGGCAACCTGATCTAGATAATTCCTCACTAAGACCCTCTTCCCAGATGATTCTAGTTTGTTTCAAGTTGACTGTCAAAACTTACCAGCACATTTGGTGAGAAAAAAATAATTTTTAAATACAATGTATATATTTCACCATCAATAATATATATATATATATACCACATATTTCAGATTTATCATCTTAAATAAGCTAGGTTATGAAAACGAATCTTGGGCCAGCAAGATGGCTCAGCAAGTAAAGGCACTTGCTGCCAAGCCTAACAACCTGAGTTCCCTAGGCCCTCCATAATGAAAGGAGAGAGGACTGACTCCCACAAGGTGTACTACCCACATTGAGGCTGTGTCTATTCATAGGAAAATTTTGCCCACAAGCCTTGGTCCCTTCCCCACACATGCCTGTGACACAAGAACGGGTCCCTGTACAGTGGGCAGAAGGGTCATACACTGCCCAGCAGCTTATAGCCAGGATCTAGCTCAGTTATGAAACTAGATGACGTTCTGGCTGCACAGGAAATACAACTGATATTTCTGAAAGCCATCTCTTCCTCTGTTTTTAAATCTAGGCTTTGGAATTCCATGAGTGGGCATTTTAAGGAGTAAGAAGGCTCTGTATGGTCTGTTTCTTCCTCTCTCTCTCTCTCTCTCTCTCTCTCTCTCTCTCTCTCACTGTCATTGCCATTGTCATTGAACTAAGGGCATCTATACATTTCTGCTAAGCATAAGTACTACCACTAAGGTACACTGCAGCCCCCCATGGGGTCTCTTACAGGCGGAACTAGAATAGAGAATTCTACCCTGTGGTGCCAATTACACTGTGACTTGTCAGTGACACTCACCAGTGTCCCTGCTTTCTTCCTGGAATCCTTTCTTCTCTTTGACAATGTAGCTTGGCACAAGTGGACATGCACATGAGCCATGAGGCTTCTGGATAAAAGTGCTGGTTTATTCCTGTTCATGGCAGCACATGCTGGTGAGTGGGCTCCCTCATATGATCACTGCCCAAGGGAATACTGCAGACCCCACTCTGCTATAGGCCTGAATGGTGGAAGGAGCTGCACCCTCAACTTAGCTGGAAGAGAGCCCTGCACTTCACCCCTGGGGATACTTGGAAGGCAGAGTAAGAACCTAACCAATTTATAGCCCAGGGTTAGAGGTCAGATAGCAAATGTATGCAGTGTCCACTCCTTGCAGCCAGCCACACACTTTGACAACACAAGTTGAGGAAAGATCCAAATAGGGGGAAAGCAGGAATGAAGAGAAACTAAGACAGTCCCTTACATCTTAAGCAATGAAAGATAAAACCACAGACTCTGGAGCAATAAATTGTGTGGTTGGGAGGTTCTGATTGTAGCATGGCTGCTACAGCCACTGTGCCACTATGTGGGACAGAGAGGCTCCAGAAAGAGATGAGGGGCACCTTCATCCTCTGAAGCCTGAAGAGCAGAAGGAAGACTCAAGGGACTGGGGTACCTGAGGCACTGATGCAAAGGGAGGTAACACAGGTGAGGGATCTGAGGCACACATTGTGTGACTGTTGCCATGTGACCCTGACTGAAATGAAACAGGGTTTTTAAAAGCTGGTGACATGTATGAGTCAGTTGCGGTCTTCTAAAATAGCAACTGGAACTCAAATTACAATAGCTAGAAACATCAAAGAGCCCTGGCCTGTCTCTGGCTGGTTTCTGTTGCTATAATACAAGCTCTGAGACTGGATAAGTTATAATGAAGAACTGAGGTCCATTTGACCTTGTGATTCTGGAGACTGTAAGACCCAAGTTGAACAGCTTCCCAGCAACAATCTCTTCATGAAGATAGATCCCTCACTACAAGAGTGTCTCTTCAAGGCCCAGCACCTCTTGGCACCATCCCACTGAGGACCAAGCCACAAATGAGCTCTGGCAGGTACCAGCCACCTCCAAGCCACTATATGTCTCTAAATCTCCACTGACCAGAAAGAGCTAAAAATTCCAGGCAGCTCTTACAGCTCCAAAGTGGGCCCTGGGGACAGGGAGAGGGAGCATGGCACCCCACCACATCTGAGTCTTGTCCAGAAACATGCTGTGCTAGGATCAGGACCTGATGGCAGCCACCCCACACCTTCAGAATCACCACAGGACCGGTCTTTACCCTCAAATAAGTCTATTGCAGTGTGACTCCTCATCTGAACATGTGTAGGGAGCAAAGGATTTGTAGTTAAAGTCTTCCCACTTGAGAAGGAGCATGTTCAAACTTTCACACCATACCCTGGAAAAAGAAGGGGTCTGGAGGAACCCTTCAGATGGGGTGTATTTGTATCTTTGTACAAAGTCAGAATTTACTAACTAATGGTAAATTCATGAGCTATGTCAGTTTCATTGTTTGCAATTTGAGAAGTGGTCTCAATTTCTTTTCATTTTTTTTGTTTGTTTTTGAGACACACTGCATAACCTTGGCTGGCCTGGAACTCACTGTGCAGACCCAGCCTGATTTCTCTTGATAGCTGGCTGTTGGCAAACAGGCTCTTTTGTTCCAGTATTTATTACAAATATTAACTCTCATGTCACACATTATACTTTTAGAAAATGGATACAAAGGGTTAAAGAGGTTTCAGCAGAGTTCAAGGACTTCCAGAGTCTTGCCAGAAACAGAAGCAGGAAACTGATGGGCATGTAAAGATCCCTGCAGGTAGTGGGGGTCTCATAGTAAGCCCTATTGGGGTTCTTCTGGAGACACCACTGTCAAGTCAAGCTGCAAGATCACAGATTTGAGCTGAGCCTCAGGGTCAAGTCAAGCTACAGAGGTAAGATGTGGAACCAAGTCGAGACAGATGAATAGGGGATGAACAGATGACTAATCGAGCAGGTCACATCAACAATGGGCACCAAACTGAAGTCCCTAGGTAGCTGGAAGTTCTCTGTCAGTTTCTTGATGTGCACACTGAGTGATGACACAAGATGACAAGTTGGCTGACCTCCTCTTTGGGGTCCAGATGCGAGTACTGCATCCTTTCCTCAGTCTGATGTATTTAATAAGTCTTCAGGCCCAGTTTCCCTGATGAGATTTTAATATACCCACGTGCTCATATGGTCCCAATTTGCTTCGATAAGATTATAAAGTGACACCATTTTTACTTTTAGAAATAAGTTGTCAGAGCAGGAGAGAGGGCTCAGAGGTTAAGAGCACTGGCTGCTCTTGCAGAAGACCCAGGTTCAATTCCCAGTACCCACTTGGCCACTAACAACTGTCTGTAATTCCAGTTCCAGGGGATCTAACACCCTCTCCTGACCACCACAGGCATTGTATGATATGGGTTCACTTACATATATGCAGGCATTAACACTCATACACATAATAAATAAAATATGTTTAAAATTTTTTTAAAGAAATAAGTTGTCAGTCTCATGGGTGGTGCGGTACAGGTGGTGGTGCCTACCTACACAACAATCCTGTCTACATTTTCACTCAAAATGGAGCCAAATGCCACTTTGTGAAATGGAGTCACCCAGGGCAAAGTACAGCCTGAAAGCTACTGTTTATACAATATGGAGTGACTTACAGCAGGGCACAGCCAGGTATCAACAGGGAACAAAATTCATGCAGCAGACAGTATACCAAGTGCTTCTCCACCAGCTGTCTGATGTGCTTCTCACTAGAGACCAGGGCTCTCCTCCAGCCCATGGCAGAGTTGCATCTTCCCACCCCAGAGTCCAGGTGAGTCCTAAGTACACTTCACCAAGGGCCTTCCTTTGCTACTTTGATGGGTCCCCATGTGACTGAGGAACAGAGACTCCCACTGGCCTTTACTTACAGTATAGCAAGAATTATTAAGTGCGTTAAGGGTTTTTTGCAGTGGCATTTATTCCTGCCATGCATGGGTCTTCAGAACCAGTTTTACCCAGGCTGGCCTCAAATTTACAGCAACAGCCACAAAGGGTTAAAGAGGTGGCGGCGGTGGCAGCAGCAGAGTTCAAGAAATTCCAAAGAATTCTGAGAGACAGAATTGGGAACCTGATAGATACCCTGGGGGAGGTCTCTGGAGACCTGACTGTAGAATCGGGCTACTGGGACACAGATTTAAGGCAAGCCTCAGAGTTGAGTAAAGCTGCAGAGTCGAAGTGTGGTAGAGGCTACAGAGGTGAAGGGCAGGGCCAGGTCTGCACAGACAAGTAAGAACAGACAGCAATTCAAGTAGGGCACGTCAACAGTGGGGACCAATCCCAGCTGAAGCCTATGGAACAAGTGAGAGTTCTCTGCTTGCCAGTCCTTTGATGCATACACTGGCTGCTCAGATGACCCGGCACCCAAATCCCAGGATTGCTGGTGCGTTCCACCATACCCAGTCTCCCTCAGGATTTTGGTTTCTTCTTACCTCATGTACTCAGATCTGCATTGCTGGGTGGGTATATTTTTAACCTCTTCTTGTTATGAAATTTCATCCATTTACAATCAAGTATATAAAAGTAGAAACTGTCTCCCAAACCCAAGCATAACATGTTATCTATATTCCAGAGATGCCTACCTGCTCCATACCAGCAACTGCCTCTCATCCCAGGAGGACTGATACTCTCTGGACCTCTAAGATGAGCACATTCTTATTTTCATCCACTTTAACCCCTAAGTGTCAGTTAAGCCGAATCAGTTTATGTTAAACCTGAACAAGATGCTTCAGGGTTTCTGGCCCCAAACTCCCAGGAGGCCATAATTTTCATGGAGGCTTCATTCATAAGCAGGACTGATTTCATAATCCCTATTAGTGACAATATCCCTGAAGACGATATAAAACTGAAAGTTCTAATCTCATAACACAGGGCCCTTGTCCTACAACCAGTCCCCATCTCTAGGGGCCTCCAGCAAACCACGTATTGGCCTGCATAAGCTAAGGTGTGATTGGAAGATATTCCCTCTCTTTTATCTTGTTTTTCTTTAAGACAAGGTCTCACTCTGTTGCCTAGACTGGCCTCAAACTTGTGGCAACTCTCCTACCTCA
Organism: Nannospalax galili; assembly: GCF_000622305.1. Classification (NCBI taxonomy): domain Eukaryota; kingdom Metazoa; phylum Chordata; class Mammalia; order Rodentia; family Spalacidae; genus Nannospalax; species Nannospalax galili. The sequence goes on from NW_008356261.1 coordinate 391,055, forward strand.
GCCTCCCAAGTGCTGGGATTACAGGAATGTGCTACCATGTCTGTCTCTGACCTAGAACTTACTATGTAGACAAAGTTGGCCTCAAACTCATAGAGATCTGCCTGCCTCTGCCTCCTGAGTACTGAAGCTAAATGTTTGTACCACCATGCCTGGCTGAATCTTGTCATTTATTTATTTATTTATCTATTTATCTATTTATTTATTTTATTTTTGGTCTTTTAATTCACGTTTGTTGTAGTAATTCTTCAGCAAGGACTTACTTGTGTAACAGTTTTCATATTAATCATTTTCCTAGTCTTTTGTTTTTGTTTTCTACCATACGGTATTATGTGTGTTTAAAGATAAACTTGGATGTACTACAATTTTAGTTGATGTAAGCCAATGTCTATTCAGGATTGGGCAGCACCAGTTGGGTAACAAGTGGTTCGGGGCTGCCCCAGAAGGCATGAGGGGATTTTACAAGGCATGAGAATGAGGCCAAAGAAAGCACATAGCTGGCTAAATTGGAGCACTCTCCACAAAGTCCTTAGCAAAGACTTGTTGGCAATGTCTGGTTTATGAAGCTTAAGTCGTCTTCCTGAGACATGACCATTCAGGCCAGAGTCGGGTGTTGGTTTATTTATGTAAGATCTCAGGACCGCTACAGACTCCTCCATCCAGCAGCTTCACAACTACTTTAACAATCCCCCAACTGGACAGGCTCTTGGTTATGGGACTGAGACCCAATGTGGGCATGAGCACCACAACCCTGCCATGACTGGTTTGTCTTTGCCTCTGTGTGGGGATTGTGATGGTTAACAGTGTCAGCTTGACAGCACCTAAAACCACCTAGGAGACAAACTTCTGGTCATCTTCGTGAGGGAGTTTCTACAATTTGAGGTGGGAATGCCCACTCTGAATGTGAGTAGCACCGTCCTTGGACTGTGGTCCTGAAATGGATAAACAGGAGAAATCAAGTTGAGCATCAGCATGCATCTTTCTCTGCTTCTTGACTTGCAGATGCTATGTGACCAGCTGCCTCATGTTCCTGCCGCCATATCTTCAACACCCTAATGGACTCATCTTCAAACTGTGAGCCAAAATAAACCTTCCTTCCTCAAGTCGCTTTTGTCGGGCATTTTGTCACAGCAATGAGAAGATGACTAACGTGACTCAGGACACCAATCACTGAAGGCTGTTCTCTCTCCTCCTGTCCTGACCACAGTGCAGCCAGGCCCATGCCACAATGAGCTGTGCGTGTCACAAAAGACTTCGGGAGAAGACAGCCCAACAGGGCAGCTGGAACAAGGACTAGGAGGCCACCAAGAGGCTAGATCATGCTCCTTGCCAAGGCCCCACAGCTTAATCACATGGCACGAGAAAGAGGAAGTTACAGCTCCAGACCACTACTGTCTCTACTCAGGCAGCTGTCAGGTGGAGTGACTTCTGTTATCTGAGCAAAACATCTTCCAATTACTCCTGGTTTTGTCCTAATCATCTTGGTGATCTCTGAGTGCTCACATGAGAAGTATTGACCTAGTTTGCTTCTGTTGCTATGACAAATGCCATGACCAAAACAAATTTGGGGAGGAAAGGGTTTATTTGGTTTATAGGTTACAGTCCACCCAGGGAAGCCCAGGTAGGCATTCAAGGCAGGAACCTGGAGGCAGGAATGAAGCAGAGACCATGGAGGAATGCTGCTTACTGGATTCCTTCCCTTGGCTTGTCCAGCAACCTTCTTATACAGCCCAGGCTCACCTGCCCAGGGATGATACCACCCACAGTGGGCCGGGCCCTCACACGTCAATTAGAAATCAAGAAATTACATCACAGACATGACAAAAGTCAGATCTGATGGAGGAACTTCCTCAGTTGAGGCTCCCTATTCCCAACTGTCTTTACTTTTTATCAGGCTGACAAAAACCATCACAGGCCTGCAGATTATCTTCTGAGGTCCATGTCAGATGACCAGCTCAACTCTAGGGCTTTTAGAAACAGGGCAGTTTACAGAAAACAAGGAAACTCAAAGACCAAGAATAAAGGGAGAACCCAATAGTAAGTACATTGTAGATTTCTACTGAAACCTACTTCTCCCTGTAGTTATCCCTATTTCTGCCAAAGATAATCATAGTTGAAATACTTTGTCAGAGAAGTCAGTATCACTGAATTTTGCCTGATTAAAATAAACACAGTGAGTAAAAACACAGTAAGACTGGTGACTGACTGGGGAGGGTTTTATTTAAGGATTTATTTATTATTTTCTATTGTGTATGAGTGTTTTGTCTGCAAGAACGTAAGTGCAACATGTGTGTGCAATGCCTGCAGAGGCCAGAAAATGAAGTCAAAACTCCTAGAACTGGAATTATGGACAGTTGTTAGCCACCATGTGGATGCTGGAAACTGAACTCATGTCCTCTGTAAGACATGAGCCATCCCTCTAGCTCCTGGGGAGAGTTTTTAAAGTCAGACTAGTGGTGTGGCTCAGTGGGAGAGTGCTGCTTGTCTAGCGTGGGGGAGGTCTATATTTGGGGGAAAAAATTATATATTACTATTTATATAATTATAATATAATAAATCATGATAAATAAATC
>NW_008356261.1:393673-396469 GCF_000622305.1 Nannospalax galili
TATATATGCATAGATACATACATACCATCTGACCACATATGGTTCTTATGCACATTTTCCTGTCCACATAGAAACACTATTTTTGTTTGTTGTTTCAGATTAGTCTTAAAACCTCTTAAGGCTGGGAGTCAGGTCACAGGTCTTCTGTCACCTACCATGCTAGGATGGTTAAGTTTGTCAACTTGGACTAAGAGACACCAAGATGAAGAAAGCACATTCTAAGTGTGTCTGTGACAGCATAAACCAGACATGATTAGTACGGAGGTCAGCAAATTAAGGGAATTAATTGTGAATACAGATGGTGCCACCCAATAGAGTGGGGCTCCTGGTGGGACGAAAGGAGAAGGAAAAGCTACTAGTGGTGGCATGCTTCCTGTTCTGCTTCCTGGCTGCCAGAAAGTGAGCAGCTCTGTTCCACATGCTTCCCACCATGACTAGAAACATCAAGCCATGTGACCATGTCTGTAAGCTCTGAAACCGTGAGCCAAAATAAATATTTCCTCTTCTTTATTTTTAAATATTTTATTATTTTTATTTTATGTGTACGAGTGTAATGTCTGCATGTAGGTAGGTGCACCTGTGTCATGCAGTGCCCATGGAGGTCAGAAGAGGGCATCATATTCCTTGGAGCTGGAATTACAGGTGGTTGTTAGCTGCCACGTGGGTGCTGGGAATCAAACCCAGGTCCTCTGTAAAAGCAGCCAGTGCTTTTACACTGAGCTATCTCTCCAGCCCCAATATTTCCTCTTAATTTGCTTTTCTCAGGTATTTAATGGTGATAAAAGCCTAACACTCATACCTACAGATTACAGTAGATTCTGCTCTTCTCAAAGTCTTCCAAGTATCTTCAGGGGTTGAAGGCCTTTTTTATTCAGTGCATTAGCCTGGGGGTCCCTTAACACCAAGTACCAGACAACTGTTTCCCAAGGGACTCCATCAAATCCATGAAGTCAACCTTTGTTTCTTAAAAACCATCTGGTCATGTGTGTGTTTTGTGCACATTCTCCCATTCTTGTAGAAACATTGTATTGTATTTTATTTGTTTTATGTTTTTTGAGACAAGGTCTTGCTATATAGTCCAGGTTGACCTTAAACTCCCAATCTTTCTGCCTCAGTCTCCTGAGTACTGGGATTATAGGCATGTACCATGTCTGACTTCTTATGCACATTCTCAATGACATTCCAATCCTCAGTAAGATGACCAGGGTTTCTATTTGTGTCCTGTTGTAAAAACAACAAGCTCTTATTGCACTTAAGCAAATAGATATATTGCCATAAAAATAAGAATATTCACTATGGTAGTTTGAATGAGAAATGTGCCCCGTAGGCTCAGGTATTTGAACACTTGGTCCCCAGGTGGTGCTGTTTGGGGGAGTCATGGAGTCTTTAGGAGGTGGAGCCCTGCTGGAATAAGTATGTCACTGGGGACAGGCTTTGTGAGTTCATAGCCTCATCCCACTTAGTCACTCTCTGTGCTTTCTGCATGTAGTTGAAGGTATGAGCTCTCAGTTTCCTGCTCTGACTACCTGCTGTCATGCCTTCCCTGCCATGATGGACTCTTATCCCTCTGGAACAATAAACCAAAAGAAAAATTTTCTTCCATAAGTCGCTTTTATTCACAGCGTTTTATCACAGTAACAGAAAAGTAACCAATACATTCACTAATAGGGCTAGGAGTGGTATAACATGTGCTTGGCATGTGGGGAGCCCTAGGTTCAATTCCCACCTTCACAAATTAAAAAATAAATTACTCACCAAGAGTTTCTGAATTCTGAAGGAACAGGGTAATATTTTGGCTTGGATATAAAGTATCCCCCAAAATTCATGTGCTAAAAGCTTGATCCCCCACTGCTAGATCCAACCGTTGACCTAGTCAATGGAGTGTGTAATCTGATGGTGTTATGGGAGACGGTGGAAGGAAATGGGTCACTGGGCATGCCTTTGAAAAGTATCTTTCCTCTGCCCTTGCTTTCTTTGCTTCCTTCCCAGTGTGATGTAAGCAGCTTTCCTCTGCCTCACTACAAGCCTGAAGGCAATGGAGCCAGCTGACCTTGGACTGAAATCTCTGGAACCATAAGCCAAAATAAATTTGAGAGAGAGAGAGAGAGAGAGAGAGAGAGAGAGAGGAGAGAAACATATACCAATACAAATAAAAGGCCAAATATTACTTTTACTTAATGTTTTATTTTGAATTTAACAGCCAATCAGCCAGTTTAATATCAGTTAGTTTAATATCTCTCTCTTTTTAAGTAGAAAAAAATACAATTTTTTAGGTATTCCAGGGGCCTGTCTGAAAAACACCAACCATAGTTCAAAATCAAGAAATGCATAATTTGATTTTGGAAAGTTCTTTTTTAGTATTTTATTTATTATTTTTATTTTATGTGTATGCCTGTATTGCCTGTATGTAGGTAAGTGCACCTGTGTTGTGCAATGCCCTCAGAGGACAGAAGAGGCTGTCAGATCCCCTGGAACTGGAGATACGGACAGTTATTAGCTGCCATGTCATGTGGGTGCTGGGATTTGAACCCAGGTCTTCTGCAAAAACAGTCAGTGTTCTTAACCGCTGAGCCATCTCTCCAGCCCCTGGAAAGTTTATTTTAAAAATCAAATACACAGGGACAAAACACTCATATACACAAAATAAAAATAATAAATAAAAAAATTTAAATTATTTATTAACCACATACTTAGAAGAAGCATTTCATTACAACAGAATTATATTCAGTAACACACTCCAGAGCAAGAGTACATCTCTTTCACAAGTGGGTGCAAGTTTCTAGGTTCACAGTTGAA
>NW_008356261.1:396513-407219 GCF_000622305.1 Nannospalax galili
ATAAAATTAAATGAGGTTTTAACCTTTAAAAAAGATCCCCATTTCATTATTAAAATACAAAGTTTCATACAGATAAATTCATTTTTAATGCAATTGACATTAGGATGTTTGCACATGCGTTTCTAATCTCTATATATCTGATTATTTCTAGTCACAGTCGGTTACTTTCTGAGCTCCTTGGCATCTGAGCATGGATATAAAGTCGTCAGGTAGATTTCAGTGGTAATGTTTTTCACATCTACTAATTATTAAGGAGCAAATTTTTATGCTTTGAAGAATTATTTTTTTATCATTTTTAAAAATTTTAATAACTACATGATTAGAAGAAGCATTTCATTAAAGCTTTAACATACTCAGTAACACACTCTAGAGTAAGAGTACATCTCTTTCACAAGTGGGTGCAAGTTTCTAGGTTCACAGTTGAATTAATACAGTCATACAATATTGAACTCAGTATAAGCCCTGTAAGACATAAAACTGAATGAGTTTTTAACCTTTAAAAAAGATCTCCATTTCATTTTAGAATATATTGTTTCTTGCAGAAAGACTCATTGTTTTTGCTACTAACACTGAGATGTTGGCGCATGCATCTCTAATCTGTATGTATCTGATTATTACTAGTCATAATCGGTTGCACTTGGATCCTTGGCACCTGTGTATGTCTATAAAGTCACCAGGTAGATTTCAGTGATAATGTTTATCACCTCTACTAATTAGCATGATGTAAATATCCATGCTTCCTCCTCAAATATAATACATTTTTTAAATGTGTTGATTTTAATAAAATGTTTTTTTTTAAATCAAATATTTGGGGCTAGAGAGATGGCTCAGTGGTTAAGAGCACTGACTGTTTTTGCAGAGGACCCAGGTTCGATTCCCAGCACCCACATGGCAGCTAGCAACCATCCTTAACTCCAGTACCAGGAGAATCCAAAGCCCTCTTCTCACCTCTGTGGCATTGCACGACACGGGTGCACTCACATACATGCAGGCAATGTAATCATACACATAAATAAAAATAATTTTAAAAATCAAATATTTTAAGCATGTGATTATATAGAATCACAGATCATTATGAAATACTACTTAGGTGTGCATGTAATTTACAAAAATCACGATTTAACAATTTCAAAAGCAGAACTCAAAGACAGATAAGGTTACATTGTTGTAATAAAAGTTGTAGCCTTTTTAATAGACAGGATTGAATATTATGTAATCAAAGACCTACCAAATGTACCATGGAGCACAGAGGAGCCTCTTGATAAATCATAAAACCTTGAATTCTAGGACCTTAGCAGATGGCCTGGGAATGCATGATCCGGCCTCCACCTGGTGTAGGGGCTGGGACCTCAACAGACAGCCTGAGAGTCCCAAAATCGGGCCTCCCCTTAGGGGATTTCCAAAATTGTGCTGAGTACCCCTAGTAGGGGTCCAAACATTAGAAGGAAGCCCGAGTGCACCTGACTGGAACCTAACTTGGGCCTCTGTAGGAACTCCTGAGCAGCTGATCTGAAGCCATCAATTCCTTCTAAAATAAAATCTGAGAGAGCCTGAAACGTAGACCAAGCAGTTTTCCATACCCAATAAGAAAACAATCAATCACACCAATAATACAAACAGAAGCAAACTTCAACAAAAGAAGGCTTGAGTTTCATACCAGAATCACAAACAAGAGAAATCCACGTGCCAAAATCACACGGAAAAATAATAACATGGAAAATCAAAACAGCATGTTCCTACCAAACTCCACCAGTCCCATAGAAGAGTTCTACAAGGAGAACTCCCTAGAGATAACCCAGGACACAGAATTTAAAAGAACAATCATAAACATGATCAAGGAATTCAATGAATTTAAAGAACACACGAACAAATCAAAGCACTAAAAGACGATAGGGATAAACGTCTGACTGAATTCACAAAAGAGACAAATATTGAATAAAAACCAGGCTAAAATGAAGAAGGAAGTGAAAAATTCAATAAGCCAGTTTGAAACAATAGGAGAAAGCCTCACCAATAGAATACATAAAATGGAAAACAGAATGTCAACACTAGAGGATAAAGTTAAAGAATTGGACCATGCAAGCAAAGATTATGAAAAATTTTTAAAAACACAGGAATAGACTATGCAGGAAATGTGGGACACCATGAAAAGACCAAATCTACATATCATAGACATAGAGGAAGGAGAAGAATATCAGGTTAACAGTATTGAACAGATCTTAAACAGGATGGTAGAAGGGAATTTCCCAAAATTAAGGAAAGACATCCTCATACAAATACAAGAAGCACATAGACCACCAAATAGGATCAGAAGAGAAACTCCCCACAGCATATCATAGTGAGAACACTAAATTTACAGAACAGAGAGAATACTGAAAGCTGTAAAAGAAAAATACAAATGTAAAGGAAAACGCATCAGCATTACAGCTGAGTTATCAATGCAAACAAAGGTGCCAAGAACACACAATGGAGGAAAGACAGCATCTTCAACAAATGGTGCTGGCAAAACTGGATCTCCACCTGTAGAATGAAACTAGATCCTTATCTTACACCTTGCACAAAAGTCAACTCCAAGGGATGGAGAGATGATGGCTCAGCAGTTAAGAACACTGGTTGTTCTTGCAGAAGACCTGGGTTCAAATCCCAGCACCCACATGGCAGCTAACAACTGTCCATAACTCCAGTCCCAGGGGATCAGACAGCCTCTCTGACCTCCGCAGGCATTGCACGACAAGGGTGCACTTACCTACATGCAGGCAATACACACACATAAAATAAAAATAATAGGGGCTGGAGAGATGGCTCAGTGGCTAAGAGCACTGACTGCTCTTGCAGAGGACCTGGGTTTGATTCCCAGCACCTGCATGGAGGCTACAAACCATCCTTGGCTCCAGTCCCAGGGGAATCCAAAGCCCTCTTCTGGCCTCCGCAGCATTGCATGACACAGGTGCACTCACATTCATGCAGGCAATACACTCATACACACAAAATAAAAATAATAAATAAAATATTGAAAATGTTGTGTGTCATGTTATGTAGATTACAGCTCAATAAATTTGTCATTTTTAAAATGCAAATAAGACAGAACTCCAATTCTCTTTTTGTTTTCATTGGCAGTAACTTACAAGCTATAGGTGTAGGAAAGGACTTTCTAAATCGAACAGCAGTTGCTCAGGAATTAAGGTCAACAATCAACAAGTGGGACCTCATTAAACTAAAAATCTTCTGTACAGCAAAAGAAACAATCAAGAAAATGAAGAAAAAACCCACAGAGTGGGAAAAAATTTTCACCAGTGACACATCTGACAGAGGTTTAACATCCAGAATATATAAAGTACTCAAAAAATAAAGAAGCAAGAAAACAAATGACCCAATGAAAAGATGGGCTAAAGAGCTAAAACTTCTTAAAGGAATAAATAAATATGGCTAAAAAAACATCTTAATAAGTGTTCAACATCGTTAGTAATTAGGGAAATGCAAATTAAATCCACCTTAAGATTTCACCTTACCTCAGTCAGACTATCTAGGATCAAGAGAACAAATGATATCAAATGCTGGCAAGGATGTGGAGAAAGGGGAACACTCATTCACTTGTGGTGGGATTGCAAACTCGTGCAACCCCTATGGAAAGTAGTGTGGAGAACTCTTAAAAAACTAAAAATGAGCTGGGTATGGTGGTGCACACCTTTAATCCCAGCACTCAGGAGACAGAGGCAGGTGGATCTCTGTGAGTTCAAGGCCAGCCTGGTCTACATAACGAGTTCCAGGCCAGCTGGGGCTACAGGGAGACCCTGTCTCAAAAAGACATAAAACAAACTAAACTAAAAATGAACCTACCATATGACCCAGTTATACCACTCCTTGGCATATACCCAAATGACTCATCCAATTGCAGAGACACTTGTACAGCCATGTTTTTTGCTGCTCTTTTCAGAATAGCTAAGAGATGGTAGCAACCTAAATGCCCCTCAACTGACGAGTGGTTAATGAAAATGTGGTACATTTGCACAGTGGAGTTCTACTCAGCAGTAAAGAAAGATGAAATAATGAAATTTTCAAGTAAAGGGATGGATGTACAAACTGTTATACTAAGTGAAGTAACACAGACTCAGAAAAACAAAAGACACATGTTCTCCCTCATTCATGGACTCTAGCACCAAATCCTTATGAGTTCATATCCTGATGTAACTGCAGGAACCAGGAAAGTGGAAGGAAACCAGGGAGGTGAAGGGAAAGAAGGAACCTGAGAGATTAGTAGGAGACAGATGTTACTAAGGGAGGAATGTTACTAAAGGGGAGGGTTGTTAAAGGGGAGGGGGAGAAGGAGGGCTATACAAAGAACTATGGGAATAAAGAGGAAGAAGGACCTCAAGAGAGGTGGGATCAGAGCAGACAAAAATTATCAAGGGAGAAATGGGGAAAATGGGGACACTTTAAATGGGAAGGGCAGGGAGGGAGGATAAGGCAAGGGAGAAAGAGGAGACATAAATACTGCCTAGCTAGTATTAAAAAAAAACAGAGGGAATCATATTAGTCCAAAAACCTACTGAAAAATTACATGTACAATATCCCTACATTAGTCCATGAGTATAGCTGAAGGCTACATAACAAGAAACAGTGCCAGACAGGACAAACCTTCCTTTGAGTTGGTGGCCAGGGTAGTCCAAGAGACTCCCAAAATTACAGAGGCTATTGCCACAGTCCTTGATTGTCTCCCAGAATTTGATGGTAAGACCCTATTGCTGAAGACAGGACATACTTTGGACACAGCCAATCCTAGCTTCAAGGTCTAAAAACCACATCAGTGACCAGCACAGCAAACAACATTGGTGCAGTAGTGGCACTTTTATCTCGGGGGTAATCAACAATTACCTAATTGAACTTAAAGTCCACACAATGGGAGGAAACTCGTGTGTGGTACTATAAACCTAGCCAAATACACATAGCTGAAGAGGTCATAGATCTTAGAGAAAACCCCAAGGCTTTCATATCCCTAGACTAATGTAATTTATTACTGTGTGCAAAATATGGATTCTTAAATTTATAATCACTACCCATCAAAGTAGCTTCTTTTTCAACAGAGAGATTATTACAGAGTTATACCACTGGTCACACACAAAGATTCTCTGTGAATTGCCCAAGCCTACATGACACATCTAGGATGAAACCTCTACACCTAAGACTCACGGAACATAGAACAAGGGATGAAGAGAACACAAACACATCTTTCAATTCTCATCAGCAAAGCTCCCTCATGCAACAGAGAGCCAGGAACACAAAAGGCCACAAATGGCCAAAATGCAGGGAATAAGAGTCAGCAGAGTGTGGGTCCTTGGACAGATCTTCTACATTGAGGTCCACCCACCCAGTGCTCACAGACCATTGCAGAAGAGTGGACGAGAGGGCAAAAAGGTTGTAAGAGTCAGGAAGGAGGTGCATGACCATACAGAAATAGTCCTACAGGCACCAGGGACCCTTCTCGTACAAACTATAGCAATGGTATCAGCATACACAAGACCCATGCAAACTTAGGCACACAAAAACCCAGTACAGACCTGTGGTAATGAACAGCAAGGCCCAATCTTAGTCAAAGAATTACTGACAGCTGATTACTGCTAAGTGAGGAAGAGCTGATCTTCTTGAAGAGACAGACTCTAGATAGGCTGACTAAACCCTGGTGGATGAACTTGCACTGAGGGACATCTGGGGACACTAACTTTACATAATAGGCCTTAATACAAATGACAGAATGTGTGAACTCCAGTGTGGGGGCTATGGGAGGGTGTCAGAGGGGAAGATGAGTATAAAGATGATTTTACATGTGAAATATACAAAAATTCAATAAAACTTTTTTAAAAAACTTCATTTCCTAGGTCCATTGCTTAAAAAGGTAAAGAAAAACCTTTTCAATGCCTCGCTAAGATCAGAACAATCTAAGAAAATTTTATTATTTTAGTGGTGAAAAAAAAATGTTTGGTTTCTCTATTTACTTTTGTATTAGGATTTCGCTGGGCATAGTGATTCACACTTATAATTCCAGGATTTGTAATGCTGATGCAGGAGGATTGCTGTGAATTTCAGGCCAGTCTAGCTACAAAATGAGACTCTATTTCAAAAACAAACAAAAACTCATTTTGACAACCTTCCTAGTAAACTAAATTCAAACAGATTGATAACAGAAGACTCTTCCTCTCTTTTTAGTTTTCTGTATCCAATTTGTTTTTGTTTTTTCTTTCTTTCATGCTGAAACAACCCCCAGTCTATACAAAATAACTCCTTTGCCTTAACTGAAAATGCAGTCACAGCTCACATTTGTAGCATTCCTTAGCAGATGCAACTGCTTTCCCCTGCACACCTTCATGCTCAGTTTCCTTTCTTATCTCTGGTCATTTCAGTTACCATCACCAATTAGAACTCTCAACTCATATTAACTTTAGTTTTCTGGTAAAGACAAGGAACCAAGAAATTACGAGCTGCCCCTCACATACAGCATTCTGCAGGTTGGCAAGCTTGTGAACTATGTTTCACAATTTCTGTAAACTGTGCCATTTCACAATTGTTGGAAACCTTGCTTCCCCAGCATACAAGATTTGACGTGGTTTAGGCCATGTTCACTAACAGAACCAAAATTATTGATAGGTAAAAATTTGTGGGAGAACAAGCAAATGGAAGAGGAGGCACCGAGACACAGATAAAACTCTCAGCAGGATAGAGCTTTATTTCACACGGGACACGTTCCCCTTAGGGAAGGGAAAATGTCAGCCCACGGGTTGTGAGCTGGGGCTTATATACGGGGGCTTCAGGGTGTGGGGGGGTGGGGAAATCAATCTGAGGGGGGCAGGAAAAGCAGGTCTTGTAAACTTGGCTCTGTTCTGTCTGCCAGCCAGGATCTGGGTCAGGAAGTGTTTACTTTTTTGTCCTCTTAAGATAAGGGAAAAGCTGCTGTACTAAAACAGCTCCTAAAATTTCTGGTTAACAGGCAGGATCTGCTTATCTTGTCTTCTGAGATCAGAGGAAAGGCAGGGCTGCCTTGTAGAAGAGTCTGCTTCCCTTGACTTCAAAGGCCAAGGTGCTTATCAGCTCAGTTCCCTTTTTCAGGCTTGAAAATCCAAAGTCCATGGGTCCCTGTTGGGGAGCCGGGGGAGCTGCTGTTTGAAACCCTAATAATTATAAGCATAGAGTGCAGCATTACTACACCAATTACTTGAACAAAAAAACCTGACTCTTAAATTTAGTTTTTAAGAGTGGGTCCGAACTCAAAAGACACCCATTCCCCCAGATGTCTGTTGGAACCATTTGTCTCCTGGAACTGTGCTGATGGACCTCTCTTGTTGGAACCCTGTGGAACTGTATTCTCAAGTCAAGCCCCATATATAATTTTATGCAAAACAGTTTCTCCGGCTTCTGTTGGGGAAGTACATGTTTGGCCCCACCCTTAAGAGATGATCATGCCTTTTCATCCCTAGTTCTAGAACATCTCATTCTCCCAAGGTCATGTGCCTTCCCAGTCTCCACTGTGTGCAATGGACATGGGTGCACTGTGTTTCAGCACATTTATGTGTTAATTCTCAAGCATACCCATGTTCATTATCTTTTTGGGTGGAGTACTAAATTCAGGTTGCCAAGGAAACAAGATCAGGTGCCCACAAGACACAAGAGCACATGTGGAGTTAATTAAAGGTCATTAGTCCAGATTATGTCCATTTATAAAAGTCATTCCTAAATGCAGTAAATAAGTTTCAGGGTTGTGTTTGATTTTGAAATGGTCTAGATATTTAGAGATTATGCATCATTTAATTTAACTTGACAAAAATCTAAAGACATAAGTTACTAAGGAGATTGGGAACTCTTCTGAAGTCAACAGCACCAACCAAGGCTTGCTATCAAGTTGTTTTCCTGGCTAGCAACTTCTGTAAGCGATAACATCGGCATATTTGCCTCAAGGCTCCTGAAAGAATACTGTCAACTCTTCATCCACACCTGCTTTCATTAAACCAGCAAGCTTTAAGATGTTTCTATTTACTGAAGACCATCTCAGAACACATAAATTTGAGGACATTTGGGTCACTTTCTTACCCATTTCTGAGTTTCAGGACAACCCAATTTATCTATGCACTTATTTTTCTTTAAGCCAATTAAATGGAGCTCTTTTACCTTCCTTTTTTCCTCTAGCTATATCACCTAAAACTGAAATTTTACTTCAATAATTGTACTGCTGACCAGTAATTGATCTTGTTTATACAGAATATGACAGTGGTGGAAGACACAGCCCAGCACTGCTGCCAGCAGGCTGAGGTAGCCCTTCCTCTCAGGGACCTCCACTCAGATGAAGCCAGATCTTTCACTCATCACAGATGAGCCACGGTAAAGCCGCATGAGTGAGTTTATTAACTAGACAGAGTCACAGACGGAAAAGACAGAGCACAACCCCGACGTATGGATGTCAGCTTCCTGAGAAAATCAGGCCTCGGTGCGTTTTTACAATGGCTATCTATATGATCCTGTGACTTTCTAAGTTGCATTTCTCCAAGGATATAATTTATAACAAGGTTTAAAGGCTAAGTAAAGCTTAAAGTTTAAGTAAAGTTTAAAACGATTAAAAATTATGAACTGACTTACCTGTTTCTCTTATCCTGAAGACTTTCCTTCAGTAAGTGAAATTGTGAGGTGGCGGTATGAGGTGTTTTCTCTGGATTTAAGGATATGACAGGAAAGCTAATACAGTAAAGCTCAAGGCTTTCTGGCCCCAAGTGAGCCTAGTTTGTTGCTATTTTACACATCCTTTATTTACGATGTCTTTAGGAAAATCACATTATTGTGATTTTGGCTTCGTCAGTTGTGTTGATGTTTCTTGACTCTCAGTCAGCAGGAAAGGTAGACTGGATCCCAGAGAAGGGTTTCCTTCCCTGCCCTTGTCCCTTGGACTCTCTATCTTTCTATCATGCCTCATTCATACTAGTAGGAGAAAGTCATTAGCTATTGCAAGCTTGAATCCTAGCTTGTTCTCTGTGGAAATTCCAGCAACAGTAGGAAGTATTCTGGAGATACTGCACCCTGGTGGTCTCCTGGGCCTCAAATGTTTCAATGACAGGGTGCTACACTGCTATAAACCAGCATTTAAAACAGTCACATAAAGTGCATTTCTGGATTTTTCTGAACTCACTGAATGGGTCATCATCCTTTCATGGAACAAACTTCAGTTTCCTGCAGGACCCAGTAAAAAGCTGATTTGTAGGAACCTTAAACTTTCTACTTTTCTTCTCAGTTTATATACTAGGAGCGGTCTTGAACTTCTTTGACAACTATCTCATAACTGTATAAACATGGGTCAACCTAAATCCATGTACCTTATGCTTCTTTTGCTTGTGTGCTTTTTCTTTCTTTCTTTCTTTCTTTTTTTTTAACGTGTATGCATGTATTGCCTTCATATGGGTGAGTGCACCCATGTCATGCAATGCCCGAGGAAGACAGAAGAGGCCGTGGGATCTCCTGGAACTGGAGTTATGGACAGTTGTTAGCTGCCATGTGGGTGCTGGGATTTGAACCCAGGTCTTCTGCAAGAACAGCCAGTGTTCTTAACTGCTGAGCCATCTCTCCAGCCCCACTTTTTTTTCTTTAGACAGGGTCTCACTGTATAGCCCCATCTGGCCTGGAACTCACAATGGAGACAAAGTAGGCCTCGAACTCACAGACATTCACCTGCCTCTGCCTCCCAAGTGCTGAGATTAAAGGTATGCACCACCATGCCAAGCTTTTGCTTTTTTATTAGCCTGTGGTGAATTCAGGCTCATCCTTTACTGAGAGTTTCTATGTGGAACACTAAGGTTTTCTAGCTTTGGAAAAAGTAGAAGACTAAAAGTTTAGGATTCATAAAATGGAGCTCTTTTACTAATTAATTGGCAATGCCATCCAGAGAGAGAAAAGTGCTACAGATGCTGAGTATGGAGGCTCGCACCTATAATCCCAGCAAAAGGAGGAAGATTTCCATGAGCTGAGACCAGCCTGGGCCATATAATGAGTTCCAGGCTAGTCTGTGCTATGGTGTAAGACCCTATATGGGAATGTGAAGAGAGACAGACAGACAGACAAAGACAGAGAGACAGAGCTGCCACAGTCACACATAAACATATAAGAAGCAGATCCAATAATTTTCATTATAAAATCTTAGCCATAAGCCAGGTACAGTGATACTAAACACATTAATTTATAATGAGCTGACTGGCTCCAAAGTTTGTTTCTGGCTAAAGCTTTGACTAATATTTGTGGGAAAGCTAAGATTTTATATTTGCCCAATTTCCAAATAGTTTCCTTTGTAGTGAGGCATCTCCCCAAATTTGCATACCCCTCAGGTCCTAAAGCAGAAAAACTTTTTTAAAAATTAATTTTTAAATTAAAATGTTTATCACAAAGACTGTAGAATTAAATATCATAATTTTCCAAAGCAAAAAAGACAGGTTCATACAGGGCTTCCCAAGAACAGTCAGCTGACTGGGGCCTAGGAATCAGCAGGAATCATGTATGAGTAGTCCTGACCCTGACGGCTTTTGTATCTTTTGGTGGTAGCTTCAGTCACAAGTGACATCATGTAATGCCCTCTAGTGACACATCTCCCATGCAGACCTCCAGCACCGGGACTGAACCTGGTGGCCAGGTGACAAATGCTTTCTCTCTCTCTCTCTCTCTCTCTCTCTCTCTCTCTCTCTCTC
>NW_008356261.1:407308-414724 GCF_000622305.1 Nannospalax galili
TCTCTCTCTCTCTCTCTCTCTCTATTTCAGCTCTCTCTCTCTCTGTGTTTATTTCAGCTTATAATAGTTTATAATTCCAGAGGGCTTAAAGTCCATAATGGGGGGAGGGGAGCATGGCAGCAGAGGTGGCCAGAGCAGAAAGAGAACACTCACATCTTAGGCAAGCAGGCACAGGAGGCCTCTTATAACTCTTGTAAAGGTCCAGGATATCAAGATTCCCCAGCCCTACACAGCAGCTAGTGTTGCAGCTTCCAGCCCTAGGGTGTCTGAGACGCTTGGTCCTCAACCTGAGAGCTCTTTGGAACTCTTCTACTGTCCTGCAGTTTTGCTTCCCTGGCTCTTTCCACCTTAGTCTGCCCTCTCTCCCTTCTCTTTACTTCTTCCATTCCTCTTTCTGCGGGGGCCACTCTCTAGGACATTTCAGGTGCCTGTTATTGCTCTTGCTACTGCACAGCTGTTGCCTCTGAGGTAGCAGTTGCTGCCACTTCTACCAGCCTCCGCCTCACATTGGATAGAAAACTTTTATTAAAGCTGAAGTTGTAAAATCAGGGCTGCAGCAAAGAAGGGTGTATCCCAGCCAGCTCAAAGAGTGAGTCAAACACCTATTTACATAGCCAGAAAAGGACTGTCTGTACCAATCACAAGACATTCATGAAAATGAAGGATTGCATTTACACTGATCGTGATGTCCCTTTTGCACGAATAGTAGCAGTCCCTCTGCTAAGTCCAGCAGAGGACCAGACCCTCATTCTATGGTCTGGATGGAAATGGTTGCAGGGAAAAGTTTGACATAAAAGTGTGGAGAGCAGGGGCTGGAGAGATGGCTCAGCAATTGAGAGCACTGGGTGCTCTTGCAGAGGACCTGGGTTTGATTCTTAGCACTCTCATGGAAGCTAACAACTGTCCATAACTCCAGTTGCAGGGGATTCGACACCCTTTTCTGACCTCTGCAGGCATTGTACAATACGGGTGCACCAATCTACATGCAAGCAATACACTCACACACAGTAAGTAAAATATTTTAAAAGAAGTGTGGAGATCAGACTGCGCCCTGATCCGTTACTCTATATTGTGTGCAACATGGTTTTCAGTTCATTTGGGACCCACCTTTGACTACCAGATTATTGAAACAATGGTCCCCAAAGAATTAAAATTTCCTCAGTAATCTCATGCTAGGGAAGGGAAAGCTGAAGCTCTAGTGCCAGCCAAAAGAAGAATTTTTCTCCCAAGGAGAGAATTCACACAGTTCTGACAACTTATTGAACCATCTTTTAGGAAAGACTGGAGAAAATAATGGGTCGGTGATGGGCAGGACCACACATCAACTCGGACTGCTAAACTTTGTATACCTCTTGCCCTCTATTTAAACCTAACCCTCATGTCAGTACCCCAAAGACAGTCTTTGGAAGTCACTGGATTTCTTTGTTCCTCTTCCCCACATAGCTCACTGAAAAATTCTTTTTATTTCTCACTCTCTAATTTTCACTATTACTTGTCTGTTTTCTTTTGTTTTGCCTTGTTTTTTGGACAGGATCCAACTATGTAAACCAGGCTGACCTCAAACTGACAGAGATCTGTAGGAGGAAGCGCGGCCTGAACAACCAGTGCAAGCTGCAAACACACCAAAAACATCCGGCTGAGGCAAACCTGTGTTCTGCCAAAAGACATAGCGACGGCTGATGAGAAAATGGCCTGATACAGAGAGCCAATGAGGAACAGACGCAACCTATCAATGGACCAATGGGACACCGGAGGGGGGAGGATATAAGGGAGCCCCATATCCACAGTAAACGAGTCTGCAGCTGCTCGCACTGCCTGCTTCTCACCTGACTCCCGGAGTCTGCTCAACGACTCTACCCGCTCCCGGAGGACACCCGCAACAGAGATCCATCTGCCTCTGCCTCTCAAGTGCTGGATTAACAACATGCCTTATCTCTTCGTTTTTAATTTTTTTATTACAACTTTTTGCATGTGGGGGTGTGGGTGTGGGTGTGGGTGTGTGTGTGGGTGTGTGTTCCAGCCATGGTGCATAGTACAGAGATTAGAAAACAGCTCACAGGGGAGTTAGTTCTCTTCTGGGGATTGAACTTGGGTTGTCAGGCTTAGCAGCAAACCTCTTTACCTACTGAACCAGCTTGCCTTGCCGGCTTTATGACTTGTCTCTTTAATTTATGTACTGGAGATGAGTGGCCAACCTTAGATTTTTAGGGCTACCAAAGCCTAGGCTCTGACCCTGAGAACTCTAGTAACACTAAATCTATTTTGGTGCTCATAGGGAGAATTCTAGGTGACCAGTCATTTATAACTATAAACTTGATGGTTTTAAAAAGACAAGTTTTCTTTTTTAATATTTATTCTTTTCATTTTATTTTATGTGTATGGGTGTATTGCCTGCTTGTGTGTAAGTGCACTCATGTCATGCAATGCCCACGGAGGTCAGAAGAGGGCATTGGATCCCCTGGAACAGGAGTTATAGACACTTGTTAGGTGCTATGTAGGTGCTGGGAATTGAACCTCGGTCCTCTCCAACAGCAGTCAGTGTTCTTAACCACCGAGCCATCTCTCCAGCCCCCAAATAAAGACAATTTTTCTAAGAATGAACTCTGAATGCATTTGTTTTCATGTGGCATTTTGTGTCAATGTCTATGGTGATTGATTTGGTGGAGGCTAAAATCTGATTATCTGCAGCAATTAGAGATTTTTCTACATGAAGGTCCCCAGAATTTGAGAAAGCAGGTGTGCCCCCATGTCCTCTCTGGTAACTCTACATACTAGGGGCTAAATGGAGGAGTCAGGGCATCTGGCCCCTGCTCTGCAACAGTGTAGACCCCTTTTGGGGTTTCTGCAAGAAGAGAGCATGCTAACTATTCCTGAGCTCCTTAGAACCATCTGTGATGACTTTTTCTTTTTTCCCCCAGTGAATTCATTTTTTAGTTTTGGGCACTTAACACACTTTTATTTTGTCTTGAATTTTTTTTGTTTGTTTGTTTGAATAGATGGCTCTTCTGTGCAGTTTTCTGATAAAACAAACTGTCAGTCAAAATTATATGGAAGACTGCCATTTAGTGGATACCAAAAGAAGACTGGGGGAAAAAAGGGAATTTTTTTTTCTGCCATGTAAATTTTTATTCAAGATTTATAAGTCTAGGGCTGGAGAGATGGCACAGCCATTAAAGACTAAGGCTAACAACAAAAACATAAACGATCTGTAAGAGCAGCAGCCTGATGGCCTTTGGGTTTGTTTTGGTTTTTTGTTTTTGTTTTTGTTTTTTTTTGAGATTGAACAGTTTCTGGAATGTGCCCAGAACCCAGAACCAGAGTGAAGTCATGCTCTCTGAGGGTTTCAATGAGGTGCAGAGGCAGTACAGACCTGAATGCAGAATTAATCTAATCAACAAGTTCACCTGAAGAGATGGAAAATAGGCTCTAATGACCAAGTTACTTTACTGTAAAGACACAGTTGATGCTGAAAGCGTGAGCCCTCAGTAACCCTCCTGTTAACAACCCCATTGCTCCAGAGCGACTATGGAAGAGTGCTCACTGTGCAGAGTTCATTGAGCAGTGTGGAATTTGTGGCTAGGCAAGTGTTTGGCCTCTTTAAACAAGCTATGTGATGTTTCATAAGTTAATCAAAATAAATGTTATTTTGTTTTAAAAAATAAATAAAACTTCTTTTAAAAGATTTATGTCTTTATGTCTGTGTGGGGTACTCGCATGCGAGTACAGGTGCCTGTACAGGACAAAGCATCTGATCCAGTGGAGCTGGAGTTACAGGTGGTTGTAAACTACCTAATGTGAGTTCTGGGAACCAAACTCTTGTCCTCTGCAAGACTAGTACATGCTCTGAACCACTGAGCTGTCTCTCCAGCCCCTAGCCATTTAGTCAGTGCCCCTAGCTTATTTCAACTGGTTAGAAATATAATTTGGATTTAACTGTTTATAGACCTGGTAAATTTATATTACCATATTGCTTTGTCTTATGAGTTTAAATGCTTTTAACTTTTCAAAACCTAATCTTGAAAGAAAATATATTTGGGTGTGTTAAATCTGTGTCATAGATTGTTTAGTGTGTAACAACACTTTGCTGCACCATTAACAAATATCTGATCGTGTAATAATTTTGAGAACAAGTACTTTAGAGGGACAATAGGTATCTGGAAAAAAATTTTTTTCATCTAATATGGGCCAGTAATCTGGAGGGGATAGACTTTAATCAATCAAGCTTTAAGATGATTGAGGTCATTTTTTCCATCAGTTTGAAATACCCTAGAGTCTGTAATTTGTATGCAGGCAATTCATTTTGATATTTAAGTCATAAAACAGTCACAGAGTATAATTATTGTTGCTTTGAACTTTTAGCCTTTAATTTCAAATGATGGCTGACCCACTCAGCATCTGTATATACAGATTTGTATGGGTACATCCACACATATCTCTGTGTAGTCATATGAAAAAGTGCTCATTAAATCATAGGATAGAAATTTCATTAAGTTGCTGGCAATTTTTATTGTATTTTGTTTGTTTGTTTGCTTGCTTGCTTTTTGAGGCAGGGTCTCCCAGTAGCCCTGCCTGGTCTGGAACTTTCTATATAAGACAATGCTGACCTCAGCCTCACAGAGATCTACCTGCCTCTGCCTCCCAAGAGCTGGCTTTGTAGACCAGGCTGGCTTCGAACTCATAGAGACTCACCTGCCCCTGCCTCCCAGTGCTGGGATTAAAGGCATGAGCCACCAGGCCTGGCTTGTGTATATATTTTTAATTTTATTTATTATTAGTGTCTGCATGATGTGTGAGGATGGATACACACATGATGCCCTGAGCATGTGGAGATCAGAGGACAATTTGGGGGAATTGTCTTATATCACATGGGATCAGAGGACAGTGCTCTTTTACCTGCTGTGGTGGTTTGAATAAGAGTATCCCCCATAGGTTCCAAGTATTTGGACACTTTGTCCCCAGGTTTTGTCCCCAATTTGTGGCGTTGTTTTGGGAGGCTTTAGGGTGTGTGGCCATGCCAGAGGAAGCATACCACTGGGAGCAGGCTTTGAGAGTTCTTCAGCTTGCCAGATTTCCAGTGTGGCCCTGCTTTCTGTGCCTGCTTGAAGATGTGAGCACTCCACTTTCTCCTTGGACCACCCTCCCACCACGCCTCCCCACCACAATGGACTCTGATTCCTCTGGAGCCGTAAGCTCAAATAAACTCTTACTTTTATAATTCCCTTGGTCACAGTGTTTTATCACAGCAACAAAAAAGTAACTAATACACCTGCTGAGCCTACCTCACCAGCCACTCTGGCGAGAAATGTTCCTTTGGCACAGATAATGCAAGAAGAAGAGCCCATCTACATGGAACCTGTGAAGCGGGACGTGTGTGAGTCTCTGACAGATGTATCATTTTCAAAAGTGAAAATGTCACTTTCGTTCACAGTTTTTATGGTTTTCAGATGTATTTGTTTACAGATACACACAGTTCTTCATACAACAGAAATGCTTCCATATTGTGAAATAGCATTGGTTAGAAAAGATTTGGAAGGGGCTGGAGAGATGGCTCAGCAGTTAAGAGCACTGGCTGTTCTTGCAGAGGACCCAGGCTGGATTCTCAGCCCCCACATGACAGCTAACAACCGTCCTAATCACCCGTTGAATTCAGTTTCTCTCTAAACTGTCTAGCTTCATTTATCCTAAATATTTGTTGAGCCATTAGTAATCTTGCTTCCTCATCTGCACTCTGAGTCATGGGGCCATGTACAGATGCAAGCATCGCACCTCCATTAGAATATAAGATCTGTGGACTGAAAGTTGAGGGTTTTTATTTTCAAATCTTTTCTTGTTTTAGTTATTATTTTCATGTGTGTGAGTGTTTTGCTTGCATGTGTGTAAGTGCATCCGTGTCATGCAATGCCCACAGAGGTCAGAAGAGGATGTCAGCTCCCCTGGAACTGGAGTTACAGACAGTTGTTAGCTGCCATGTGGGTGCTAGGATTTGAATCCGGGTCTTCTGCAAGAACAACCAGTGTTCTTAAACGCTGAGCCATCTCTCCAGCCCCAAAGGGTGATTTAAAAAACAAAATTTTTTTTGAGGTAGAGTCTCCCTGTAGCCCCAGCTGGCCTGGAACTTGTTATGTAGACTAAGCTGGCCTCCATCTCACAGCAATCCATCTACCTCTGCCTCCCAAGTGCTGGGATTAAAGGCATGCACCACCATGCCTGGCAAGAAACAGGGCGATTTTAAAAAGCACTGACAGCATCAACCTAGCTTCTGATGTCTAGGATAACATCATCCTAAACATAACAACCTAAAGATTACATTTTTGTTGTAACTAAAGATCTACAAGAATTAATAAAGTTCTACCTCATTACAGATTTAGAAAGGATAACTTTTTAAAATTTTTTATTGACCTTTGTATATTTCATATAGAACATCTTAATCATCTTTATACCACTTCCCCATTGGCCACTTCCCATAGTCGCCCTCCCCCTGGAATTCTTACATGGTCATTGTGTTAATGCTAATGAGGACAGTGTTCTTCATACCATAGGGACTGTATCTGGACCTTCCACACCTAAATTTGCCAACAAAATATTAGGCATTTCTGCTGTTTGTATTGAGTACCATTCAGAGGAAGGAGCGTTATCATTTGGGCAATCAAGTTTTTAAAACATGACCCACTTCTATTTGCTTTGACTAAACAAGCATTTGTTATATATATGAGAAACACTTATACATCAGGTAATGAGTCTGTTTGGGCTCACCAGTTGTTGTGGTTTGAATGTCCCTGAGGCTCATTTGAACACCTGGTCCTTAGTGATGCTATTTTGGAAGGTTGCAGAACTTTTAGGAGGTGGAGACTTGCTAGAGGAAATGAGTCACTGAGAGCAGGTCTTGAGGTTTTAGAGTCTAGGTCTACTTCCCATCCACTCTCTTTTTCCTGTTCCCCCAGGGTGTGAGGAGGTGAGCAAGCCCAGTTGTATACTCCTGCTACCATGGAGTTGCCTGCTCCCATGCCTTCCCTCCATGATACCTCTTGTCAATACAAAAACACAACTCTCACATCAAAGCGGATAAGAGATAGCTTGCTCTGGAGCTAAATATGAGTGACCATGACCCAGGAACACAGATTTAGGTCACTCCAAATTCCATGTTCCAGATCCTCAAATGACCTTAAGTGTAAAAATAAATTGATTTATTTGGGCCAATGGTACGGTCTTAAACACCCAAAAGGAAAGTATAACCAAAGAGTAAAATCACCAATATATTTCTTTAAGAGTTCAAGGGATGACACTTCCCAGACATTAGGCTTAAGTACATATAAAAAGTTATTTAGACAATTATTTCTCATTGATGGTTTTGTTCCTAACCAGAAAGTGCTGCTCAGATGTAAGACTTCAAATCTTGGTCTCCAATACTGTAGTACC
>NW_008356261.1:415014-415289 GCF_000622305.1 Nannospalax galili
CCTGTCTAGAACTTGTAATGCTAATTACTCTTGCCTTTACTTCTCCTTCACATCTCCTATTCATGATTCAAGGACTTTCTTTTCCCCTTAGAGATAAGATTTATATAATTGGGGAGTCTTTTAGATAGACCCACTGAAGGGGTGCTCCAATTGCCTTACCCTTGCGTCCCTGTTCAGCATGGAAGAAGCCAGAGCAGTCTGAATCCCGATTCTTTATTGGCAATTTGGGTAACCTCTTAAGAGGATGGTGTGGTAGAATAGGAGGTAGGAATTGC
>NW_008356261.1:415323-416033 GCF_000622305.1 Nannospalax galili
CATGCTTTACAACTCTCCTTTCAGCTATCGCAGGACCTCTAATTATTCTACTGCTATTAGTGACAATTGGTCCCTGCATAATAAATAGGCTACTAAGGTTTGTTCAGGAAAAGATCGATACTGTCTATCTCTTGGTCCTTCACCAGAAATACCAAGCCTTAGATACTGCTGAGGAAGATTCCTCAGTCTGACCTAGAAAAAATGGGGAGATTGTTAAGGAAAGAAGAATTTACTGCTTGTTTGAATATACTGCTTGTTTGAATTTACTGCTTGTAACCAATTAACTCAACTAGAGACAGGCATCCGAAGATAGAGGCAAAGTGCTATAACCCCCAGAGCCTGACCTGTTCTGTGTCATGTCATGTCTGCTTACACAAGATAACAAGAAAGAGTTGTACCAGGCACATACCAAGCATCTCTTCCCAATTGAGACACCTGAAGGGAGCTATAACATTTTTTCTTGTTTTAAAGTTATTGGTTTGTGAAATGCTTGCTTTGAAACTATTGGCTGTATAAACGCGGGCTTTTGTGTAACGGTTGTGGAAGCCTATATAATCTTTACCTAAAATTGTCTCAGGGTCGATTGCTCTAACCAGACCTGCGTGTCTTGGAAGGATGGTCGGCCCCAGCTACCTGGTTTAGTAAAACTCTGCTTGATTTTTGCATCTCCGTACTCATACATTTGTTCGCCAGAAGGGACTCACCAAGTC
>NW_008356261.1:416068-418540 GCF_000622305.1 Nannospalax galili
GGATTCATGGGGAGGCTTCTGGGGTTCAAAGGACGAACGGGGGCAGAGTTTCTTTTCTCCGGACAGGGCAGTGTAATTCGAGGGTCGCCCCCTCGTGTCTGTAAAATCCAGAATAAAGCGAGAGTCGCTATCTTGTGTCTGGTCTCGGAAGTCCGGGTTCGAGTCCTGGCACCTAGGTAAAAGTCCAGGTAACCAGCCCTGGCCCTAGGGTCCGAGTGTCTTGGCCCTAGGAAGAAAGCCTACCATCAAATCTGGCGCCTGAGGAGGAAAAAAAAAAAAATCGAGCTCGTTACCTTGAGGCAGTCCGAGTGGACGCCTTTTGGGAGAATCACGAGGAGTCTCGGGGATCCTGAAAGTGAGAGTGGTGAGTGCAGAGCGCATCTGAGCAAAAGAAGGACCGGTCTGAGTGAATGCAGTGAGATGTGGTGCACGTGCTTGATAATTGTGCTAATTATCTTAATGGGGGGGGTCTGGTTTTGTATTTTTCTCTATGCTCTCTATTTTAAACCTTCCTTTCCTCCTTTTTCCTTCCTTTTATTCTCGGTCTAAGTAGACAAGACCCTTTATCTGTATCTCCCACCCCTCTCCATCCCTCTCTCCGGCCACTGAAAAAACCTACAGCCAGGGCTGCACGGGCTCTGGGGTAGCTGCGCCATGGCCATGGCCCGGGGCATGAAGATTTCCAGGTAGCACCGCCAGATGAAGTTCGAGTGGCCCATGCTCACGTCCACCAAGCCCTGCGACCAGTTGCGCCCAATGGTCACCAAGCGCCTCTTCATGAGGTACTCAAACTTGTGGCCCTCCAGCCGTGCCATGGCCCAGCCGCCCGGTGGGGACCCGCCACCCCCGGCCCTGCCGCCCACGGGAGGGGCACCCGCGCCCTACAGCACCACTGCCGCCACCACCACCGCCACCACCGCCCGCCCGCTCGGCTCCTAGGGCCGCTGCCACAACGCTAAGCTGCACTGCCTACGCCCAGGGCTCAGGAGGGGGCCGCGGAGGAGCCGCCCCCCGGCCCCCAATCCCCGCACCCCGGCCCCTGCCATGGTCTCTGGCTGCGGCCGCACCCCGTGCGACCAGGCTAGGGCGATGTGGGAGCCCCTGGACCGCGGCCCCGGAGGGCACCATGAGCCCCCTACTCCGCCGCCTGCTGCTCGCTGCACTGCTGCAGCTGGCTGGTGCCCAGGCCCCTGTCTCCCAGCTTGATGCCCCTGATCACCAGAAGAAAGTGGTGCCCAGGTGCCCAGCTGTGTGACCGTGCAACGCTGTTGTGGCTGCTGCCCTGACGACGGCCTGGAATGTGTACCCACTGGGCAGCACCAAGTCCGAATGCAGATCCTCATGATCCAGTACCCTAGCAGTCAGCTGGGGGAGATGTCCTTGGAAGAACACAGCCAATGTGAATGCAGACCCAAACAAAAAGAAAGTGCTGTGAAGCCAAACGGGGCTGCCATGCCCCACCACCATCCCCAGCCCCGCTCTGTTCCAGGCTGGAATTCCACCCCCCGAGCACCCTCCCCAGCTGACATCATCCATCCCACTCCAGCCCCAGGATCCTCTGTCCACGCTGCACCCAGCGCCGTCAGCACCCTGACCCCGGACCTGCCGCTACCGCTGTAGATGCCACAGCTTCCTCCATTGAAGAGGGGAGCCCAGAACACCCCCGGCCCTGCCTACCGCTGTAGATGCCACAGCTTCCTCCATTGAAGAGGGGAGCCCAGAACACCCCAGCCCAGGAGATCTCAGCTGGGGCGCTCGAAGGGCCAGGGACAGAAGCTGAGGTAGAAGAGACTGAACTCTTGGAGGCGGAGGAGATGCCTGGGGGTTCTAGGATACTAAGAACAGAGACTGAGACAATAGAATTAAAGATATTGGGGGTCCAGGAGACAGAAGTGAGGGCTTTGGGGATCCCAGGAATAGAAAATGAAACAGCAGAAGCTGAAATATTGAGGATCCAGAAGGCAGAAATAGGGGGTTTTGAGGGTCCAGTGATAGCTGCTGAGATGGGAAAGTCTGAGATATCGGAGGCCCAGGAAACAGAGGTTAGGGAATCAGGGGCTCTGTGGATAGACATGACACAGCCTGAGATGCTGGGAACCCAGGAGATAGAAGTTGGTGGCTCAGGGATCCCAGGGATAGAACCTGAAATAGCCAGGGCTCAGGAAACAGAGGTGGGGGATTCTGGGACTTCCAGGCCAGAAGCTGGAACAGTAGAGGCTGAGGTTCTGAGGGCCCAGTGGACAGAAACTGTAGTTACGGAGTTGGAGGAGGCAAAGACAGAAACTTTGGCAATCCAGGAGACTGAGACCTGGGGAGCTCTCACAGTCACTGAGCAAAGAGTTTCAGGGGCTCAGGCAATAGAGGCAGAAGTATCCAGAACACCAGAGACAGAGACTAAAGTTCTGAGGCTTCAGAGGGCAGAGGCTAGAGTGTTGGGAGAAGCAGAGGCCTAATCTTTGACTTTGGGGCCCC
>NW_008356261.1:420392-459110 GCF_000622305.1 Nannospalax galili
GGCCCTAACCATTGGGACCCTCTTTTCTTTGGGGCTGGCCGGAGCAAGAATGGGAATTGCATCCCTAGTGACATGGGAACAAGGACTTACAGCCCTAAGACTGGCCGTTGACAAGGACTTAGAGCAGCACCGGCAGTCAACGACAGACCTGGAGCAATCCCTCACCTCCTTGTCAGAAGTAGTATTGCAGGATAGGAGAGGCCTAGATCTATTGTTCCTAAAGGAAGGGGGACTATGCGCTGCCTTAAAGGAAGAATGCTGTTTCTATGTGGATAAGACAGGAGCAGTTAGGGAATCTCTGGCCAAGTTAAAGCTGGACCTAGAAAAAAGACGTAGAGAATAGGAGGACCATAAAGGCTGGTTCGAGTCCTGGTTCACCCATAAACCATGGTTTACAACTCTCCTTTCAGCTATCGCAGGACCTCTAATTATTCTACTGCTATTAGTGACAATTGGTCCCTGCATAATAAATAGGCTACTAAGGTTTGTTCAGGAAAAGATTGATACTGTCCATCTCTTGGTCCTTCGCCAGAAATACCAAGCCTTAGATACTGCTGAGGAAGATTCCTCAGTCTGACCTAGAAAAAAGAGGGGAAATGTAGCCTATTTCCATATACTCTTGATCCTCAGGAAGTTCAAGAGTATATATTTTTTTGTTATTGGTTTGTGAAATGCTTGCTTTGAAACTATTGGCTGTATGAACGCGGGCTTTTGTGTAACGGTTGTGGGAACCTATATAATCTTTACCTAAAATTGCCTCAGGGTCGATAGCTCTAACCAGACCTGCATGTCTTGGAAGGACGGTCGGCCCTAGCTAGCTGGTTTAATAAAACTCTGCTTGATTCTTGCATCTCCATACTCGTGCATTGTTCTCCAGAAGAGACCCACTGAGTCACGGACCCTAACAGAGATATGGGAGGAGTTGGAGGGGAGGGAGTAGGCACGGATTTGATCAAAACACGTTATATGCATGTATGAAATTCTCAAATTATTTATTTTTTAAAAAATTGTATGTTCCAATGTATTAACAGTTTCATGAAGTTTTTATAGTAACACAACAAAGAAAGTCATAAATCAAGGCACTTTTTAAATACACTGGTAAAAGCATCAGGTAGGCAGGTTACAACAGAGAAACCTCTGTTATAGACCTCAGATGCTGATGACATGCTTGGCTTTTGGGTTGGTGGAAGCTAGTGGCCTGCTAAGTTAATACATTCCAAGTGCTTTACCTTAGTGGTCAACAAAGGATGTTAGGTCATATACCGAGGAGAGCAACAAATGCCTATTAAGGGGGCCAATGGTGGCCCACAATAATTTGGCTCTGCAACATTATAAATGCTCTACAATCACTGAAGCTCTAATCGGTTAATCAGCCTTGTGGTAGGTTTAACTTGAAGATGCAAGCTTATTTTCTAGGAATTTTTGTTCACACCTTAAAACTTGGACCCAAAATAAACGCTTTCTCTCATTAGCTGCTTTCATCACAGTAATAAAAGTAATTAATGTATTACTACCACTCCCTGAAACGTGTTATAAAACTTTAAAGATTCTAAATTTTGCTTCAAAAGTAAAAATTAAGTTAATATATACAGAACGTCCAGTTGTGACAGCAGTTATCATTGGTTTCTTTGTGTCTTTATGCCCCTCCAGGATACAGATCTTCTAAAATGCATTCCAGGAAAACCAACATTATCTAGACCAGTATGGTTAGTGGAGGTGTTGGGGTTGGCCAGAAGTTAGGGAATTGAGAGAAGAGGCAGAGTCTCATAAAGGCAGATAAATCTTTAACCTGCTAATGTTTTAGCAAACAGTCCTCAAACTGCTGGCCACTACTTAGTTCAAACGAACCAGAAGAACATCTTGGGACTGTAATTGGGAGGCTAAAGAGGAACCAAATGCAGAGACTTTAAACCAGCCACATAGCTAAAGGGGTAAACTGGAGACAGTAAACACAATTATCTGCCTTCCATAGCTGGATGTCCTTTGACTCCTACCAGAATTCCACCCAGGGTATCTCAGGAATGTGGTTCTTCTGTTACCTCTATGTGTCAGCTACTCTTGATGAAATCAGCACACCAATCCAAGAGCAGAGGGCACAGCATCCCAAGTTCCTCAAGTCTGAGAGTGGAGCTGTGGCACACAGGTTTAATCTCATCCCCTGCAAGGCAGGAGCAGGTGGCTCTCTATTAAATCAAAGCCAGCCTGGTCTATATAGTGAGTTCTATCCAGGCCAGTTGTGCTTAAGGGGAGAAACTGTCTCAAAAAAAAAAGTGGTGGGCAAGAAACAAGGAATTGAAATGGGAGCCCAGAGAGTTGAATTCCTTCCCTAGAATGAAGGTGAGCCTCCACAGGAGCCAGAGGACAGCCATATATATATATATATATATATATATATATATATTTGCTTCATCTTTCCTATAAGGTGTAACACAGCTGTGGAATAGGAGAGACAGATAAGATTTCTCTCTCCCTAGTTTTGACCAAAACTATAAATAAATTCACTTTTTTACATGCTACATCCTTTTTTATTAGTTTAAATGAATATCTAGACCCACACCTGAGCTTCACAGCAAGATATGAGCCCTGGGAGGAGTTAGCTGGCTTACTTTAACTTGAGGCTTAAGTGTTGCTTTCTTAGCATGGGACTATTCAAGCAGAGTTAGGCTTTGGTCTGTTCACAGAGGAACTCAGTGCTATAGTCACATCCATCTAACGATCTTCAAATTAACATTTTAACATAATCTCCTGAGAAATCTGGTATCTGTCTGATTCTTGTTCATTGTAAAAGATCTGCTATTTCTAGACTTTCTTATTGGTGATCTTCCATTTCTCTGTAGAGCCCTAGGTGTCAGTCAGGTAGTGGACTGGGTGCAGCAGGAAAGTGTCCTCATTGTGCACAGAAACACAGAACACTGTGGGCCTTTCTGTGGTGTTGGAATGTATTGAATAACCATAAATTTACAAGGTACAGTGGTTTCCCTGGCAGCAATTTGCCAGACACACCCACTTTCTTTGATAACCCTGCCACACAGGATCTTTATTCCAATCTTAATTACTAATATTAACACTCAGATCACACAGTCCACATCACACAGGAAATATACAGAATGTCTGCAAAGTGTTCAGAGGCACTTTGAGAGGCACATAGCAGAGTTCGAGAGGTTTCAGAAGTCTGAAGAAGCATGGAACCTGATAGAAAAGTAAGTAGAGTCTGTATTGATAAGATAAAGAACCCAATGGAGATCACTGGCAGCTGTGAGTCAGGCAACTGTAAGACACAGTTTGATGGTGAAGCTGCAGTTTAGTCCAGCCACAGAGAAGAAAAGACAGGATGAGTCCAGACAAGGGAACAGGTAGATGGACGACAGGTGGATGGCAGGTCTAGATGGACAAACACGAACATGGACAGATGAAAGTTGAATAGGTTGTGTCAACAGTGGGGATGGAGCCAAGCTGAAACCCCTGAAACGGTCAGGAGTTCTTTGACTATGGGTCCTTGATGCACACACCAGTCGTATGATAGGCTGGTGGAGGGCAACGCCATCACCATCTCTATGGAGTCCCCGTGAAGGAGTTATACTCTCCCCTTGGTCTAGTGTGTGAGATAAGTTCTTGGACCTGGTTTCCCTGATATGATTTCATATTCCTATGTGCCCCTACAGTCTTAAATTTATGAAATAACACCCTTTCTACTGCCAGGAATAAGTCATCTACTACTCAGTGCTGCATGGGTAGTGCTGGATAGATGCTGCCATTCACCTGTCCACAGAGATGCAGATTCCCCCTCCACCCTCAAAATAGAGTCAAAAGCTGCTTGTAAAGTGGAGTCTCCAAAGGCAATGCACAGGTGCAAAGTCACTGTTTTACACAATATGGAGCAATTTAGAGCAAGACCTGAACTCAACAGAAACGGATTGGTGAGCAGTGAATGAGTGCACCCTGTAAACCAGAACGGGGGGACTATTCTATTGCATACCCTGCAAGAAGGCAGTGAGATGGGGAGCACAGGGCACAGGCTGAGGATGGGGCTCCAGGTGGGAAAAGCTCTTGTACTATTCAGCTGAGCTTCTTTGTGTTTCCTGGTATATAATTTCCATCCATCCAGAATGACTGGTGCATAGTTCTGGGAGGTTAGTGTGAGACATTGTGTATGTAATTTCCAGTTTGTTAGATCTCTGCCATACAAACAAGGGCCATGAAACTCAGGACCAAGCAAATAAGAGCAGTCCTGGTCGATCAAAATTCAGCCCTGGTCAAAGACTCAGGTTGCAGGGTGCCTAGGTGCAGCTCTGTGATGTCAGGCTACAGCATTCTCTGGCTAACAGCTGAGATTCCTGGACCAAGCTTATGAAAATTCGATTTTCTGGTCTCTTATTAATGGCTTTCCCTCCACAGGTTATTTCTTATTATTGTTTTGAGACAGTCTCAAATAGCCAAGGCTGGCCCTGAACTTCTGATCATCCTGTCTCCTCTTCCTAAGTACTGATGTATGATCCACCACACCCAATTCATGAAGGTTTTTTAAATTTTATTTACTTGTTCTGTATGTTTGTATGTGTATGTGGGCACCTGTGTGCCAGGACTCAAATATGGAGGTCAGAGGACAACTTGCAAGAGTTGGTTCTCTCCTCTCCTTCTACCACGTGGGTCCAAGTCGACAGGCTTGGCAGCAAGCACCTTTACCTACTGAGCAGTCTCACCATTATTTTGTCATTTTGTGGCCTCCGGGTCTGAATCCTTGTTTCTTGGGAAATTAGTTTCTTTGTTTCCAGTAAGCATTTTAGTTGGCTGTGTCCAGCAGAGACTGAGCTTAGATGAAGTCCCAGGGATGGTCAGAAGTTCTTTGTCCTACACACACACACACACACACACACACACACACACACACACACACAAATTGGTAGGTTGGTGGTCACCGTCACCATCCCAGTCCTGGGTGGTTACCTCTTTATGAGAACCCAGTCAGGAAGTACCACCCTTTCCTCAGTCTAGTATGCCAGATAAGTTTTTGGTTCTGGTTCCCTGATAAGATTTTAATGTGCCCACATACCCCTACAGTCTCAATCCAACCCAATAGATTTTTAGGGTGGAACCCTTTTTATTGCCAGAAACAAGTAATTTATCGGTTTGTGCCATATGGGTGGTATCTTCAGATTCACTTATGTGCAGAACCATCCTCCAACTTCAAAATGGAGTCAAAAGCTGCTTGTAAAATGAAGCCTCTCAAGGAAAGGCACAGTATGAAAAGCTAGCGTTTTATATAACATGGAGCTACCTTAGGCCAGTGTGAACCTAGGGATCTTTATTTACTCTCTGGTTTAGAAGCCAGTTATTACCAGTACATCATGGCTGTTCCATGGGGTCTTTTCTTTAGCAGGGTTACTTTTGCTTCCCCTCCTGTGTTAGGGTTCTCTAAAGGAGAAGAACTGATAGAATTAATATATACCAAAAGAGGATTTATTAGGTTGATTTACACAATACAGTCTGGGTAGTCCAACAATGGCTGTCTTCACACTGGAAAGGTTGCAAATCCTGTAGCTGCTCAGTCTACAAGGCTGGATGCTTGAGCAGTTTCAATCTGGCAGAAGGCCTGAGAGTCCTGAAGCTGTTGGTGTTCCGGAAGAAAATGGTATGATGGTTAGTTTTGTCGGCTTGACAAATCTAGAATCACCTGGGAAGGAAGTCTCAGTCAGACACTGTCTAGATTAGATGGGCCGGTAGGCATATCTGTCGCAGATTATCTTGATTACATTAACTGCAGTAGGAAGACCTACCACCCATTGTGGGTGGCACCATTCCCTAGGCAGGAGATTCTGAGCTGTGCGGGAGTGCAGAATAGAGGTGAGCACTACCATGCAGCACTATCATTGCTCTCTGCTCTTGGCAATGGATGAGTTGTGACTAGTTGCTTCAAGTACCTGCTGCCTTGATTTCCCTGCATTGATGGACTGTAACCTAGAACTGTGAGTCAAATAAACCCTCTAGCCCTTAAATTGATTTTGTCGTGGTATTTTATCACAGCAACAGGAAACAAAACTGAAGGTTTACAGTGAGAATTAGAAACAAAAAGCAGAACATGAAGGATGGATGGCAGCAACAGTAATAGGGTAGATAAACTTGCCAGCAAGACAACAGGCAAGTAGGTAAGAAGCAAAAAGCTTTTCTTTCAGATCTCCCTTTAATCTGAGCTGCCACTAGAAGGTGCCACCCACAAATCCCTCACAGGTATCCCCAGCAGCTTATCTTAGTCAATTTCAGACCCAGCTAAACTGACAACCAAGATTAACTATCTCATCTCCCCACTCCTTCTGGCACCCCTTCCCTTTCCCCCGGCATTCTAAGCTCTATAGAGATCCAAATAGTTACCGTGTTAACTGATAAGATCCTTCCCCAGAGGTGCAATGTTTCTAAGCTGCATTATAGGTTCACCTGAATAAAGAAACAACCTGACTCTCAGCTTTTGGTTTCAAGGTCAAAAGTGGACCAGAACTCTGAGAATCACCTGTTCTTTCGGATGTCTTACAGAACTGTGCTCTTGAGGCAGACAGGCTTCACTCATACTTTTATTGAAGTAGTCTTTCCAGTATCAATTGCAGAAGTAGAGGCTAGGATCCACCCTTATGAGAGAATCTTGCCCTTTACTTCCTCACACACAATAGACTATCTCTCACACACAATACTTCTCAATTCTCACTGCTGTCAATGAGAGTGCACTGCTTTCAGTGGTTTGATATGTTAAATAGGCACACCCATACTAGGTGGACGGCAAAGTTGGGTCTTGAGAGATTAGGGTCATATGTTCAGGTCACAAGAGGACCACATGGCTCAGTGATCTTGTTTATTTTATAAACAGCTACCTTTTGGGGTACAGGGATAAGTCAAAGTCTTTGGGCCAGATTGTGCCCATATTGTTAAAGTCATTCCTACACAGAGATACAGAAACCAGAGCATCTTTATATGTGACTCCCTCCTTATTCATCTAACCCTGGGTACCAAACAACAGAAAGCACAAAAGCTGCCTTTAGGTTTAACTTGCAGAAAAGTAATATATCTGTCTAAAAAACCAACTACAGGGACTGTCCCAGGAGGTTGCACTCAGTTTAGATGTTTCCAGAAAAAGGAAACATATTGACAGCACTAAGCAACTGCTTTTGCTAAAAAGCATTGACTCCTCACTTGGACCCACAAAGTGACTAAAAGCAAGATAAAGGCATGGCACGTCTGCCTGCATTTTGTGTTTGACCCCTTGTGTTTGTCTCAGAGTCCTGCTTTACCCTGCACAGGCACGTCAATCACTATGGAATGAGGGTCTACTTAGCCTATCTAATCCTCCTTCAAGGCTGAAGGCACAAAGATAAGTAACTGACCTAAACCTAAAGTTATCTTGGATAAAGAGCAGAGCCTCACAGGATAGACCACATCCCAGATGATGGCAATTATCTGTATTGGGGAGTTGCACCCTGAAGCAGATCATCTTCTAGGAACTAGATTGGGGATGAGAGCAATTAACAGAGTAACAATTTGTGGACTACCTTGCAGGATCAGAGCCCACAGTGATGACCAGGATCACATCTTGACCAGGGCTGCTTAGTTATGCATACCTCTTGCCCACTGCCCCCATTCTTCCTCTACTTAAGCCTAACCCTTATGCCAGTATCCCAAAGACAAAGACAGACTTAGGAGGTCACTGATCTCCTTCATTTGTTCCTCTTCCCCCTCTTATCACCTACTTCGTTGGTGTATTGGGACCTGGACTTTCACCCCAAAAACTCCATTTGTGATTCCCTGGCTGATGAAGACCGGCTGAGCATGTGTCTTCCTTCCCTCCTCATCTCCTTCCTATAAATGTCCTTTGCACACCTGACCATCCAAAGTTGGGGCTTTGAGGGTGAGATCCCACTCCCTCTTCCAATGAGCCCAGCTGGGTTTAAAGATGAAATTTCCCTTGAAGGCTGATGTGTTAAAATGTATGTCTAGCAAGGCATGATAGTACACTCCTTTAATCCCAGCACTCCGGAGGCACAGGCAGGCAGATCTCTGTGAGTTCAAGACTAGCCTAGTCTATATAGTGAATTCCAGACCAGCTGGGACTACAGGGAAACCCTGTCTCAAAAATAACAAAAAATTAAAATAAAATAAAATAAAATATATATATAAATGGCTGGGTTTGATGGCATATGCCTCCAGCACTTGGGAGGCAGAAGCAGGTAGATTTCTGTGAGTCCAAGACCTAGTCTACATAGTAAGTTCCAGGCCAGTTGGGGCTATAGGGAGACTCTGTCTCAAAAACAAAAATGAATGAATGAATGATTAAATAAATAAATACAAATCAATTAATAAATAAATAAAATGTAGGTCCTCAGCTAGTGACACTATGTGGGGAGGTTCTGAAAACCTTAGGAGAAGGAGCCTAACTGGGGGAACTAGATCACTAGGGGCAGGTCTTGGGGGTATCCTGCCTCTGCCCCTTTCTGTCTCCCTGGCTCTGCCTGCTAATCAGAAAGTATGCAGCTCTCCTTTACCAAACTCTCCCACTGTCAACATTCTGCCCAAGTGCACGGTGTCAAGCAACCATTGACTGAACCCTTCGAAACCATGAGTCAAATTCATGCCAGGGAAGTGGAGTCCTTGATGGTGATTGTTCAGCTTTTGGAACAAGTTTATGAGGGAAAGCTTAGAGTGCTGTGAGCCAAGTTTAATGAGTAGTTCTGGTGGAGGCTCAGAGGGCAGAAGGCTCCTGTGACTGCAGAGGGTGAGGCCCAGGCCCTCTCAAAGGAAAACAAGGACTCTACTGAGAACTGCACAAGAGGCCATTGTGTTACATCCTGGGAAAGAATTCACCTACATTTTGTGTTTTATCTTTACACTTTAAAAGAGGCTGAATTTTAAAGGACTAAATAATTTAGACTAAATATAGGACTAAATAATTTTAAAGGACTAATAATTTCAAGACTACATATTCAGGCTGTCATGGATAGCACTGGCTGCTTTTAGCCAGATTTACAGTGAGAATTAGAAACAAAAAGGAGAAAGAAAATATTTGAAAAATGTATAGTGTTAGAGTCGGAGACTGGAGAATAATTCCCACAGATACCAAGAAGAGTGTACAAAAAGCTTATTCAGGAATTTAAAGTAAAAACACCCAATTGGCAGCTAGCTGGGCACAGACTGTATGAGCCAAAGATGGAGTCTGGCCCCGAACAATAGCCAATAGCGGCAGGGGCTCTTATTGAGGAACTCTGTGGAGGGACAGGCCAAGGCGGCACTTCCTGTTTTGAGTCTGACGACCTAATCTAAGTTTTGCCAAGAGACCTAGAGATCGCTGACGTGCCCAAAGAACCAATGAGAGAGAAGCATCTCAGACTCGGGGACCAATGGGAGGACAGGGAGGGGTATAAAGGCTGCTCCCTTGTCTGCAATAAACAAGAGCTCTGCTTGCAAGACAGTGAGCCTCCCGGTGTCTGTGTCTTGACTCCGCACCTACTCCTCCCCTGCTCCCGCGGTGGGAGAGAGGACCGGCCTAACAGCAACAACGGGCGCCCAACGTGGCTACATGGACCCTGCCTCGTCCTGGGCCTTTGTATTCTAGTTTCCTTTTTCATTGAGGCATTTTTCTTTTTCTTCGTTTTCCCTTGTTGCTGCCCGGAGTGCCTCACCAACTGATCCCATGGTCCTCACCGTTCGACTCTCCGTCCAGGGTCCCCTCCGGTGAGTAGCTCCCTTTCTGTTCTTTGTTCTTTGCCCGAGGTCTGGTGAGTGACTGAGGGCCTTCTCTCCGTTTTCTTTGTTTGTCTGTCTATAGGGCACATACGCTCTGAAAATTGGTTCGCCCCGCATCTCCACATAAGGATTGACCATCCAGGAGACGGAACCACGGACACCCTCCCGACAGGGTGTCCCATGACGGGAGACACCGTGTGGGCATACGGCCGTGGCCTAACAAACCACGGAAGTCCCCACAAAGCACTCTCACCTGGTTCCAAATCACCACTCTTTCCTTCCTGTCTCTTGTACTTTCACTTTCATTTCGCTCATCAATCTGGTAACGCAACCACCAGTTAAGAGCCCTTAGGGCGGTGGCCGGCCTCTTAAAATTGCGGGCAGCTTCTCTGTGACTCAGGACTGAGAAATCCCCTCCTGCCTATCGGCAGGTTGGAAAGTTTCCTTACTCAGCACCTTTCCCTTCTTTAGTTTCTCTCATCTAGTCCATCTACATCCCTCCCATCATGGGAAACTTCCTGTCCCATTGCAAGGAGCCCCAGATATCTGCCTTAAAAATCCCTGTTAACCTCCCATGGGATTAGAGTAAAAAGAAATGACCTAGAGGACTTTTGGGCTGAGGCGCCGATCCTCACCCCATGGATCTCCCCTGAAAATATGTGGGATCCTGATATGTGGATGAGAGTCCTCTTCCTTTCAAGAAAACGGGAGGTACAGGATGGCAGAGCCCCCCCCTTTATACCCATATTTCTAGGCATCTTTAGTAGCATCAAATCCCGTTCCACGGAGGATATTCTTAATTCCTTTAATAAACACTGCCAAGAGCAAAGAATGTACACTCTCCATCCAATCCCTCCCGACAATCTCGGAAGACCGGGACACCCCCGAACCAGACTCAGACCCTACCAGCAATCCAGTAAAACCCCCCAGACAGACACCTGGTCCTACAGCACACCCCCCCCCATATATACCCTTGGGGCAAAATTAGGCAACCCGCACCACCACCCACAAACCCTCCTGCATCTGAACCACTTTGCGATATATCTCTTTTCCCTCCCCTTCCTCTGGCATGCACATCCATGCTCCCCAGACCCGCTCCCCAACTAGCTACACCTTTGCCGTCAATTTAGGTACAGATGGGGCACAGAGGCCTTGGATTCCCACCCCACAGAGTTACTCCTCGGATATTAGATGTCATACCCTGGAGACTCTGCCAGGCAGTCTCTCAGCCTTACCATATCTTGGGAAAGGACAAAATCTGGTACTGGAATAAACTGCCTTGGGGCAATAGTACCATCCAGTCATCAGATTTTGCCCACAGAGATCCAAAACAAATGCTCAGGCCCGTGTTGGGAGACTGGCCACTGTGCAGCCCCTCAGCCTGCATGGATATTAAGCCTTTGTTGTTTATAGCAGGTGGCCAAGTCTTCAATGGCACATTTTCTGCTAATAACTCATGGGAACAGTCTGTCAATATCACATGCAAAAGAATGTGTACATTTCCCCCTACAGCAACGGTAATGTGCCTCCCCAGACTATTATGGGTACCCATCACTAATGCCTCTCATTTCCAGGCAGTACAGATAGTACAACAGACTAGATTTAAAAGAGATTTTGGCATACCAGTGGCCATCACGATCACAGTCTCCACCTCCGTGGCAGCAGGGGTGGCTGCGGCGTTCATGATTACTCAAACCACCACTGCCTTAAATAATATAGTTGTTCACTCTGCTAAGTTCCCGCACACACAGACCCTTATAAACGTACATTTTTATACTGCTATCCAAAATCTACAACAACAAATAGACCTCCTTGCGGAGGAAATAGAGATCCTCAAAAGCACAGGGGGTCACCAATGTGACCCACGATACCCCCAGGTACGCCTTACCCTGTATCAGATTAAAAATATTACCAAGGCCAGACAAGAGCTAGCAAATATCCTGAAGGGTATCTTGTCACAGAGATTTCTTAATCTGACATTACAAATGACCCAGGAAATAGCTACCTTAAATTATACACAAATAGCTCCACTAAACCTTGACACCACGTTCCTTACACAAATTTGGGAAAATCTAAAAAGACTCTCTGACCCTTCATGGTTGGTCGCCTGGCTCCTCCTAGGTGGAATTGCCATTGTACTAATCCTCTTATTTAAGTGTCTTCTTCAGCATATGCGCAGACAGAGAAATGCTAACAAAATAACTGCCCAGGTCCTCATGGCACTTCACAATCCAGAGACAAGACCCCCTCGCTGATAGTCATCAAGATCTGGCTCGCAAAAATTCATGAGGCCTAAGATGTTCCCCACAGTCATTGACCAACACCCTGACGGCAATTAAAAGTCACAATACAGTACTCGCTGTGCCAATGACGGGTAAGGTCCTCCCACAACAGGTACTCCTAAGACAGGACATGCTAATGGTCATAGCATGTACCTATGACAGGCAGGTCCTGCTTGTGAGGAGGACAACCTAAGACAGGCCTTCGAGGTGATTGTAAATAACGGAGGACAGTTAGCCGCTGCCCCGTTCCAAGCTGTCGCTTAATAAAACAAAAGGGTGGATTGTGGTGGGACAGGCCAAGGCAGCGCTTCCTGTTTTGAGTCTGACGACATAACCTAAGTTCTGCCAGGAGACCTGGAGATCGCTGACGCACCCGAAGAACCAACAACCAACGAGACAGAAACATCTCAGACTCGGAGACCAATGGGAGGACAGGGAGGGGTATAAAGGTTGTTCCCTTGTATGCAATAAATGAGAGCTCTGCTTGCAAGACAGTGAGCCTCCCGGTGTCTGTGTCGTTGACTCCCGTGCCTACTCATCCCTGCCCCTGAGGTGGGCGAGAGGATCGGCCTAACAGCAACAGAACTCCACAGAAACCCGCGCACACCAAACATCTTTTAAAATGATTGGATGGGCTCATATCCTGAATACGGGGGAGGTTCTGATAGGACCGGGCTGTCTTCAGGGCATTGGAATGTGCTGTTATCTTTTAGGGCCAGAAGATACCTTATAAGGTTTTTACTTGCTTACCTATAGCCTTGGGGGGGCGGTAATAGCTGAAAGTTTACAACATGCGTGGGTTTGTCCGGGCTTGCCTGAAACAGCTCTTGCATTTTAACTCTTCAGTAGTTTGGCCAGAAGAGGAGTTTATTTGAAGTTGCAGAGATATGGCTGTCAAAGAGATCAGATCATTGTCCTAGTTTCTTTCTGTTGCTGTGATAAAAACACTGACCAAAATCAACTTGGGGAGGAAAGGGTTTATTTTATCTTACATCTCCCAGGTCACAGTTCAACACTGAAGGAAGTCTGAGCAGGAACTCAGGGTAGGAACCTGGACCACAGATCATGGAGGAATACTTACTGGCTTGCTCCCCTAGCCCATGTTCACACTGCTTTTTTATATAATAGAAGTCCTGCCCAAGGGTGTGGGCTGGGTCCTCCCTTGTCCCTCAACAAACAAGAAAATGCCCCATAGACATGACCACAGGAGACAATCAAGGGAGACAATTCCTCCTCAGCTGAGATTCCTGCTACCCAAGGGTGTCAAGTTGAACTGATGCTATCCAGCACAACCACTAAAAGGAAGCCAAACATTTACACTGGAAACAGACCTTGAGGGTATCTCAGAAATTAGTCAAAGCATCCATCCCAAGCTCCAGGGTATGAAAGAGTAAAGGCTTTTGATAGCCTCTCTCTTGAGAAGAGAATGTCTCTAGGCACCTGCTCACACTGTAGGAAGTTGTTTCCCTGGGATTTGCTTCCCAAAGTTCAGACCCCAAAGTACTCAGAAGTCAATGAATCTATGGTCCAGTGGGGCCCACCACTGATGGAAGACCTTGGCATCATTCCTCTGCTGCTGGTTTTGCAGGTATGCAAATATGCAAGAATTATGGGTCATGGTGTCTTCTGTGCAGATTTCAAAGGAAGGCCCTTGTGGCAAAGTCAGAAGTCCCTGAAGACAGCCACCAAAATGGAAGCTAAAAGGGCAAACCGTGAAGTACAAATCAACCAGAGGATTTTGGGGCTGCCAAGAATATGAACAGTCTGTAAAGGGCAGCCACAGACAGTAGTGAGTGTAGCCAGCCCAAGAAAGACACTGAATGGGCTACAAATGGCATGTGGGTGGGGCTTCCCAGAGCCCACATCACAACATCATGGACCTTAGAAGCTGGGTAGGGCCTACAGGATCTAATGTTTTCCCTCCTGGTCCAGAATTCCCTTGCTGTTCTCCTCTTCCTTCTTTTTGAAATGGGAATATTTTACTCTGTGCCATTGTATCTTTGGAGTATTAACTTTTTCTTTTATTTTACAGGGGCTTGCAGCTAACAGATTGCCTTGAGTCACAGTAAAGACTCTGAACTTTAAAAAAAAATGTTGGAACTGATAGAATGTATAACTTGCAGGAAAGCCATACGCTTCCTTAAAGGAAGCCATAGGACATAAATTCCTTAAGGTAGCCAAATGGCCCAAATTGGAGGCTTGGCCTTTGATCAGGCCTTATCAACTGGTCACTTCCCTGGCTGACAGGACTGGGTACAGGGACATTTAACCCCTGCCATGCCATAGCCTGCTCTGATCTTATCAACTGATTGCTACAGAGACTGTTTGCTGTGTCAGCCTGCTGTGCCAAAAGATAACAGTGCCTGCTCATACTGAGAAAAAAGCCTCAGGAAGGAGACCCTCAAGTATCCCAAGGACACTGACACTTGACATCTGACACCAAGCAAATCCCTACAGCTGCATTCAGCAGAGTCCCTGTATAAATCCAAATTTCTCTGCTTAGCTTTGCTGATGCCTGTTTCCATGGACAAGACAACCGCCCTTTGCTATGGATTAAAGAGGACATATTCCCTGCCTGTTGCAGGTCTGGCTCTAGTTCTTATTTCTTAACTTTAAACTCCTTCCTTTTTCTGCTCTCCTAAATCTAACAGGAACCATTAAGACTATGGGGGCAAGGAAGGACTGGAGAGATGGCTCAGTGGTTAAGAGCACTGGCTGCTCTTGCAGAAGACTTGGGTTCAGTTCCCAGCACCCACACGACAGCCAACAACCATCTGTAACTCCAGTTCCAAGGGATCGAACACCTTTTTCTGACATCCATGGGCATTGCACAAAGGTGGTACACTTACATACATGCAGGCAAAACACTTATAGATTAAAAAAATGAATCAACCAAAAAAATTTAAGGCTATGGGGGGCAACGGGGGATATAAGCTCAGTTGGTAGAGTGCCTATCTAGTATGCAGAAAATCCTGGGTTCAATCCTCAGTAATGTATAAAAATTGACATGGTAATGTGTGCCTATAATCCCAGCATCAACAGACAGCAGAAGGAGCTATATAATGAGTCTGAGGC
Source organism: Nannospalax galili (assembly GCF_000622305.1). NCBI lineage: Eukaryota > Metazoa > Chordata > Mammalia > Rodentia > Spalacidae > Nannospalax > Nannospalax galili. The sequence goes on from NW_008356261.1 coordinate 435,470, forward strand.
CAGTCTGGGATACATGAGACCCTGAGTCAAACAACAACAACAAAAGACCAGGGGCCAGAGGTGGAAAGTTATAGTTGACTATGAAATGTCCCCCACAGGTTATGAATTAAAGCTAAGCCCCCATCCGGGGTACTGTTTTGGAAAGTCCTGGAAACTTTAGGAGGCCTAGTTGTGGGTAGTAGGTCACTTGATGTGGGTCCTAAGAGTAGCTTATCCCTGGCCCTTTCTTCCTCACTCTGTTTCCTGTCTACCATGAAGTGAGCAGCTTTTCTTTGTCCCACTTTTCCCATGCCCCATACTCCTCTCCAAGCACATGGGGCCAAGTGGCCATGACTGAACCCTCTGAAACTGAGTCAAAATAAGGAATTTCTCCTTTTAGTTATTCTGTGGGTATTTTGTCATGCAAGTGGGGAAAGTGACTAATACAACCTGATTCCTTTCTACCAATGCTCATCTCCAAAATTTGGGTTTTCAAGTGGCAAGAAGACATTTCAACCATGATGTCAATGGTAGAACACACCCCTGCACTTTTAGGCATGATCTCAAAGCCTAAATGAGGACAGACCTCCCTGCAGCTCTCCCTAGGACAGAGAGTTAGGAAAAGTCTGCTCTGTGACTTAATGTATGTATGTGTATCACATGCATGCAGTGCCCACAGAGGCTAGAAAAGGGTGTCGGATCCCCTGGAACTGGAGTTACAGATGATTGTGAGCCTCCATGTTGGTTCTGGGAACCAAATTTGGGACATTTGCAAGAGTAGCAAGGGCTCTTAACCACTGAGTCAACTCTCCAGCCACAAGCTCACATTTTTTTTTTTTTCGTCTTTTTGAGACAGGGTCTCCCTGTAGCCTCAGCTGTCCTGGAACTCGCTATGTAGACCAGGCTGGCCTCGAACTCACAAAGATCCGCCTGCCTCTGCCTCCCAAATGCTGGGATCAAAGGCATGTGCCACCATGCCCGGCTTACACACTTTTTTTAAAAAAAAATATTTTATTATTATTTTATGTGTATGAGTGTATTGCCTGCATGTATGTAAGTGCACTTGTGTTGTGCAGTACCTGGGAAGGTTAGAAGAAGGGATCAGATTCCCTTAGAACTGGAGTTACTGACAATTGTTAGCCTCAATACAGGTGCTGGGAATCGAACCCAGGTCCTCTGCAAGAGCAGCCAGTGCTCTTAACCACTGAGTCAACTCTCCAGCCCCACATTCTCATTCTTTGTGAAGCTCCTCTCCAGGTCTCTTCTCTTTAAGAACCAACGATGTTGAAATATCTATATATTGCATTGTTTCTGTCCAATGCTCTCCATCCCATCTCTGGCCTTGAGGCCCTCTCATCATTTAAAAAAGAAAAAACAACTCATAGAAGGGAATCATGCCTTCTTCCTTTGAGGGCTGACACTGTTGTTTACTTCTGTTATACTGAACAGTCAGTGCCCTTAAAAGTTGGCCTGAGACTTTGCCTATCAGACATTCCTTTGGGTGGTTTCTGTGTTTCTTTCAAACTTTATTTGTATTTTTCAATTTTCTTTGTTTTGTTTTCTTGTTTCTTGTGGTTCTAGGCATGAAATACTGTGAAGGAAAAGTTCCCAAAAAGAACTCCTACACCTTGGACCGAACTTCCTGCAAGGCTGACCAACTGATTATCACCAGAGACTCTGTGGAGACTTTGGAATGTTGCAGGTCCAGAGTCTAATTACCATTTATCTCAGGCCATCTTTAGCCCCCTAAACAGCCACTCCTTACTCACCTCTGTTTCTGATCTAACATCCTGTGACTACCAGATAAAAAACTTTTAGAATGTATTAACTTAGCAGACCACCAGGTCTCACCAATCCAAAAGCTCAGAATGTCATCAGATAACATCTGAGGCCTGTAGTAGGAACCCTCCTGCTTTGCTGTGACCCACCTACTGAATGTATCCGCCAATGTACTTGAAAAGTGTCTTGATTTATGACTTTATTGTTACTATAAAAATGTAAGACAGCTGTTACCACACTGGAACATGGAATTTGGGGTAACCTGAATCTGTGTTCCCGGGCATGGTCACTCATATTTGGCTCCAGAATAAACTCTCTCTTATCCCCTTTGAGGTGAGAGTCATGCTTTTGCGACGACACAATCCAGGGCCTGTTCTTGCTGATAGTGCTCTACTGAGAGTCCTGTAGTTGTTTTTCATATTAACTTTCAATAAGACTAAGAATAAGGGGCTGGGGAGAGAGGAGGGAGAGGGACCCCGAGAATATAATGTTGTTACTAGGGAAACTGCCCTTTCGGGGTTCTTAGTCTCGTTAGTATTTAGAAATGGACTCAAAATGGGTATTTTGTCATGCAAGTGGGGAAAGTGACTAATACAACCTGATTCCTTTCTACCAAATGCTCATCTCCAAAATTTGGGTTTTCAAGTGGCAAGAAGACATTTCAACCATGATGTCAATGGTAGAACACACCCCTGCACTTTTAGGCATGATTTCAAAGCCTGAATGAGGACAGACCTCCCTGCAGCTCTCCCTAGGACAGAGAGTTAGGAAAAGTCTGCTCTGTGACTTAATGTATGTATGTGTATCACATGCATGCAGTGCCCACAGAGGCTAGAAAAGGGTGTCGGATCCCCTGGAACTGGAGTTACAGATGATTGTGAGCCTCCATGTTGGTTCTGGGAACCAAATTTGGGACATTTGCAAGAGTAGCAAGGGCTCTTAACCACTGAGTCAACTCTCCAGCCACAAGCTCACATTTTTTTTTTTTTCGTCTTTTTGAGACAGGGTCTCCCTGTAGCCTCAGCTGTCCTGGAACTCGCTATGTAGACTAGGCTGGCCTCGAACTCACAAAGATCCGCCTGCCTCTGCCGGAAAGCCATTTGCAACGGAAACCACAAGCAGCCAGTGCCAGGGAAGCGGGAAGAAACTCCCTCCCAGTGGCTTGGCCTGCCAGGCCTCTGCCCAGGGCTGGAAATGGCACTTAGAACAAAACCTAGACACCGTCGCCTTTTCATATGGTAATTTAAATCCCCAGGAATGATAACACTGGTGTTTGTTTCTAGTGTCACCAAGGGAACAAGAGGTGAGGTCCAAAGCTCCAATAGCCCAAGGCTACTATAGCAATAACACCAAAAAAGCACTAGTTTTTCTCGATGAGCGTAGAACAGAAGTTCAGTATCTCCTACTACTGTCTCACAACTTACATGGAACATTTCTGTGACTCCAGAAAGTATGGGGGCTCACCAACCCCCAGCAGGCAGGCACCCTCAGCCTGAGACACCAGCTAGGCATCTTCTCATTCAACTCAGTTCTGGTACTGTCCACCTGGAAGATCAGATCCCACAGGCCATGGCTGGGACCCCAACACTGACCTCACCCATACGCTTCAAATGCCAGTGATAGCCTCAGCTTATTGTTAGAGCCCTGACCTGAGCCTTTAGGCCTGACCCCACAGAGGAAATCAGACCACACTTCCCTACAGCTCTTTCTGGGACAGAGTTAAGCAGTGTTCTAAACTGTGTTTAGACAAACTCCAGTTTACGGTACCTGACTCCTCCTTGCTCCTTGTCATGTACTCTTCTCTGAACAAAGTCATGTGATATGAAACTTCCCACCATCCCTGAAAGGTTATAAAAGTCAGACCTTTCCTTTGTCCTGGGGACTGGTTCTTGACTTAGGGGGACTGCTCCTGGATTTGGTCTGGAGATAGGCTGTTCTCTAAACAGGCTCCTCTGGCCTCTCTCTCTCCCCTCATCCCTCTCCTGGTGGCTCTCTCTCTCTCTCTCTCTCTCTCTCTCTCTCTCTCTCTCTCTCTCTCTCTTTCTCTCTGTCTCTCAGTGAAGCTCCTATGGTGGGGCACCTCAAGACTGACCATAGCTACGCCATGTTACAAGCAAGCCCCAGCTAAACCCAGTAGTTAAATCTAGAGGCAGTTAACTCGAATGTGGGTGTGGAAAAGTTTGACCCAATGTGGGAGTGGAAAAGTTTGACCCAATTGCACCAAGGTGTGGGTTTGAGAACAGGTCGGTATGCACCCGGTTGCTTCTGCTAACAACAGAATTATGGCTTCTGTACTTTCTGCTTGGCTTGCTCTTGCAGAACAGAAATTGTTCTCTTACAGAACAGTAATTGTTGGGGGAGCTTTCTACCCCTAAGCTTAGAAACTTAAACTTTTCACCCCTGGATGTGGTTTTTCTTTATAAAAGTTTGCCCTAAGAATGGCTCAGGGCTGCAGTTGGGACCCAAATGCCCAGTGTAGTAGCAGGCCCAGCTATAAAGAATTTCTTTTGGCAATTTTCTCTGTCTGAGTGGTCTTCTCTAGTGAAATAAATACCTCACAACATTCCTCTTCAGTCTTTAAAGGCTCTTAAAGCCTCTCCTCCCCTTTAAGGCCCCACCATGTTTAGATATCTCTCTATATTGTATTATTTCTGTCTAATGCTCTCTCTCCTGCCTAGAGGACTTATCTTGACCCTGAGGCCCTTTCATTCCAATAAACTTCACTTAAGGGAATGCATGTGTCAGCTTCCTCTGTACACTGTCTGCTGTGGCTTTTACTTCTTTTTAACAGTTATCACCACCCCCCATACTTCGGAGTAACAGGCTATAAATTCAGATCCCCTTAGCTGTCTGCCTCTTTGGATTCAATTAACTTGCTCAAAACTTAAGGGAACACTCACATTGACTAATTTACTATAAAGGGCATTTTAAAGGCTACAATTATTTGTTTGTTTGTTTATTCGGGAATACAAACATGCCACAGTGCTCATGTGGAGGTCAGAGGACAACCTGCAAGAATCTCTTCTCTCCTCCCATTATGTGAGTTCTAGGGGGTTGAACTCACGTCTTTAGGCTTGGCAAAAGCCTTTATCCAGTAAGCCATCTTGCCTGCCCTTAAGGATATAAACCAGAAGCCAGGCCAGATGTGGTGGTGTTCAAATAAAAGATGCTGCTGTTGGTCTAGTCAATAAAGAAGTTGTAAGGATCGCAAGGCTATGAGCCAGGAACAGGAGGAAAACACATCACAGTAGTATGTTTGGGGTATGGCTAGTGTTATCACCTTGCCAAAATCTAGAATGACCTGAGACAAGCCTATAAGCACACTTGTGTGAGATTATCTGGGGTTGGGGTGAGGGGCAAAGGAGGTGAGTAATCTTGATTCTTGATTAACCCATTGTGGGTGGGACTGTTCTCTAGGAAGGAGATCCTGGACTGCATAAAATGGACAAAATGAGCCAAGGAACAGCATTTCTTGCTCTGTTTCTGACTGCAGCCCTAGTGTGAGCAGATTCTTCAAACTCCTTTTGCCTTGACTAATGAACTAGAACCTGGAACTGAGCCAAAATAAATCCTTTGTCCTTCAAACTGCTTTTGTCAGGGTATTTTTGTTGGAATTAGGAGTGGGAAGTGTCCCAAGTGGAAAGGAAAAGCAACCAGCCCAACAACGTCAACTGACCTTTATAATTTGTCAGTGAGGGGTGATCATTGATCAGTGGGCATCTACAGTAGCCACACTTGCTGAACAGTAGGAGAGCTGAGGGACATTTGTGTATGTAAATAGAGTGATGGAATTTGGTTAGGGACTTTGCTTAAGGCCTAGGGCCCACATTTTTTCCAAGGAGGATCTTGTTTGCAGAGCAGGGCTTGTATGTGGAGCAGAGAGCACTTTATTGTTGGGGTTGATGGTAGTCCCAGGCACATTTGTTTGCAGAGCAAAAACTGTTTTATGATTTGGGGCTTATGAGGGTGTCCTTTTATTCCAGACCTTGAAGAGGAATAGATTGTAAATAGGGCAACAGTATGTCAGTCCAACTGCTTCCTGTTGAAGGGATTGTAGGGGAGGGGCTTCAGGGTCCATTGGGAGATGGATGTAGGGGAGCCTTCTGGTGGTGTGGAGCAGAAATATAGTCTTAATTTGGACCCAAGTAGCAGCTTAGGCAGTTGTACCGGCTACTGCAGTCATATATGATTCTGTAAGAATCTTTGGAGACAGTTGATTAAACATGGTGCCATGGTTTAAAACAATAGTGGGATTGTTGCTCTTGGCTGCAGGTAGACACTGAAGTGTTGAATTAGGACAAGATTTGAAGCCTTACATCAAAGCAGCATTTTTTTAAATTAAGAACAGAATCATTAGTGAAAAATAAATACTGAAATAACATTCTAAATGAACTTATGCCTAATGTCTGGGAAGCACAATCCCTTGGACTCTTTTAAAGAAACATACCAATTAATATTTGGCTATATTTTCCTGTTGGGTGTTTAAAACCATGCAGTTGGTCCAAATTAATTTTCTTTTAATGGTTAAGATCAATTGAGGATCAGGTCTTCAGGGGTCACTTGGGCTTTGGGAGGTGCCTCTGGCGCCTTTGGCCTTTCTTTTACCAGTTCCATCTATGTGAGGATAAGTCAAAGGTCTTCTATGACCATGGCTCTACTTGGAAGCATTGAGGAAACTTTTTCCTCTGTGTTGACCCTCTTTGTAGACTACACACTGGTTAGAGTCCATCTAGTGGGGTCTCCATGGCCTCCCTGAACAAGAGGATAGGTGACTCATCACAGTTACAGGACATTTTGAGATGTATCATAGGCCCCTGTGACTTAGTTGACCTAGAGGGCAAAGGGCAAAAAATTGTTCCTTTAAATCCCCCTGACCAGATTAGTACAGGCCTCCAAGTATGGTCACTAAACACCCAAGAAGGTCAGTAACACCAGTCTGCTGCTTTTACTGTGTAATATGTAGTTAAGCTATAACAAAAACCCAACGCAGCCAGTGCAGCAACTACAGACTCCTGATGGTCAGTAGTCACCCCTCGTTGACCAATAATAAAAGTCAATTGGGATTGTTGAGGTTAGTTGCTTTTCCTTTCCACCTGTGATTCTTTAAACTCCTAATCCAAACAATTTTATCACGACAGGAAAATAAACTAAGGGAGTTTTAACTTTTACTTTCAGATATAATTTGGATTCTTTTGTTTCCTTTTCCTTCCTTACTGAAACAGGATCTTACTACAGAGCCCGGGCCGGCCTCCAACTCTCTATCCTCCTGCCTCAGCCTCCCAAGAGCTGAGAGTATAGGACTGAACAACCACATTCAGTTTATGATAAAAGTTGCATTTATTTTTTATTTATTTATTTATTATTTTTGAGACAGGCTCTCATGTATCCCAGGCTGGTCTCAAGTTTGCTACCTGAGGATGCCCTTGAACTTCTGACCTTCCTGCCTCCAAGTCTGGAGTGCTAGGATTACTCCAATGTAGGTAGAGGTTTGCTGCCTCTTCTGATTTATGCAGGGTTGGAGATTGAACCCAGGCTTTGGATATTCCAGGCAAGCACTGCCAACTGAGCTTCAGTTCCAGCCCTAAAAGTTTTAATACTTTGTCCCAGTATATTAGTTTTCTTTTTATTTAGTTTATGGTGAGTTTTCTTAATTTAACATTTTATTTATTGGGTATATATAAGTGTTTTGCTTACCTGTATGTAAGTGTACCACATGCATGCCTAGCACTCAAGAAGAACAGAAGAAAGTGTGGGATGCCCTGGAACTGGAGTTGAGGATGAATATGGGCCATCATGTGGGTGCTGGAAACCGAAGCCAGGTCCTCTAGGAGAGCAGTAAGTGCTCCTAACTACTAAGTCAACTCTTCGGTCCATGTTTATGGTGTTTTGTCATGCAACTTTTTTTGGTTTTTTGGTTTGTTTTTTTGTTTTGAGACAAGGTCTCCCTGTAGCCCCAGCTGGCCTAGAACTCGATATATAGATGAGGCTGGCCTTGAACTCACAGAGATCTGCCTGCCTCTGCCTCCAGAGTGCTGGGATTTAAAGGTGTGCACCACCACGCCTGACTGAAGAGCCTATTTTCATCTCACATGCTGTGGGCTTCCTGTGTTTGGGTTCAAAGCTGGACTTGCATTCTCTCTACTCCATGTGTTTGTCAGGGCAGAGAGCTGAGTGTTTGGGATTCTTTTGTAGCCTCCTGTTCAGTGTTTGCCTCTGTTTGTCTTCGTGCCGTTTCAGTGGGGGCCCATCTTTGTGATGATCCCAGCACTGCCTCAGCTAGCTGTTTGTCTATGGTCTCTCTCCTCTTCTTGGACTGAGGCTCTGCTTTAGAAGATCCCCTGGGGCTTTGCTGACCTGTCTGTCCAGAAACCCAGTGCCCAGGGCTAGGCAGTCTTTAGGCAGCCAAAGCTTTACCATCATTCTTCTGAGCACCCTGTGGAGAAGCCTGTGGGAAGCAGAGCACTTTCCTTTAACCCTTCCACCCAAAGGCAGACATTGGGCCCCAGTGAGGGGTGGTTCCTGGCAGACAGCTGCTCCATAGTGGATTTCTGGGAGGAACAGTCTATTCTACCCTCTGGACTGACCAAGAAGAGTCTTTCCCTTCCTGGCCCCTCCTTTCCCTCATGGACCCCAGACCTCTAGTCCCCAACTCCTGGGGAACTCTGACTTTTTGCCTGAAAAGTCCCTTACAAACTGTAAGCTTAATGACATGAAACTTACATCCAGTCAAGTAACTATTTAACCTTTTCCAAAGAGACTTTAGCTGTACTGATCTGACTAGAGGGTCTCAAGCCCTGCCCCCTACACAGGGACTGAAAGACCTCCAACAGGACAAATTAAAAAACCGAGAAAGAATTTTGAATAACAAACAGAACCCACTTTTCCTGACTGTTAAACCAAAGTCTCACACTGGAGCAGGCTTCCAGGATGCAGTTCAGACTTGCTGCCAAGAAACCAGCTCCAGGGCCTTTCCCTGCTTGTCCCAGCTCCATTGGGCAGGAAACTATCCCCTCTGTGCACATACCAGTGAGTCCTCCCTGCCAGGGCCCCGAGCCAACCCTAGAGAAGCCTGGAAATTATGAGCCACAGGCGCTATGAGTGGTAATCAGAAACAGCAGTGCAACACTTTGTTTTTCGTGACTAAGTTCTGTTTTCTTCACATGTTTGGAATATTTCACCATCACAGTCTGTTTTGGACTTGTCCTTAAGAACTGAGAGATGGCTCAGTGGTTATAAGAGCATGTACTGCTCTTGTAGAGGACCCACATTCAGTTTCCAACAATCATATATTGGCTGACAACCACCTGTAACTCCAACTAATGGGGATCTAATACCTTCATCTGGCCTCCCAGAGCACCAGGCATGTACATGTTGTACATACATTCATTCAGGCAAACACACACATAAAATTAAATTTTAATTTAAAAACCAGAATTGTAGTTAAAACCAGGTATTATGGTTCAGGCCTATAATCCCAGCACTTGGGAGGCTGAGGCAGGAGGATCATGAGCTAAAGTCCAGTCTGGGCTATATAGCAAAACTATCTCAAAAAATAAAAATTATAGTTTCTTTGAGGTTTGGTTTACTGAAGTAAAGCGTTCATCCTTATACTGAAACTTCTCCCTGGAATATCAAGCTGTACCTGCTATAAGCCACTTCGTTATGTGAAGTGGTTTCTGCCTATTCTAAGATACTCCATATTATGTGAACAGTGGCTTCAAGCTGTGCCCTGCCCTGGGACCTTCCATTTTACAAAGCAGCATTCGGCTCCACTTTGAGTGTAAACATAGAAGCCAGAGGACTGAATCTTGTTTGTGCACATAGGACACACACCTTCACTTGTTCAACATAATGTCAAGGCACAAGCTTGTAAAAACTTATTCATGCAAGTTAAAGAGCACCACCCATGTTTTTGGTTGTTGTGGTGGTGGTGATGGTGGTGGTGGTTTTTTGTTTTGTTTTTGAGACAGAGTCTATATACCCCTGGCTGATCTGGAACTTTCTATGTAGACCAGGCTGGCCTAGAAATCAGATATCCTCCTGCTTCTGACTTCCAAGTGCTAGAAACAAAGGCATGCACCACCACATCCAGCTTCCACCCATGATCTTATCACAGTAGCTCAGGACTACTTAGGCACATGGGCATATTAAAACCATGTGGAAAAAACCAGGCTTGTCAACTTAGTGAACCAGATCAACCAAGGATGAAGCCCCGTCACCTGGATCATATAAAAGGAGAAACATCTCACACTGGGGCAACAGCCCCACCAACCTATCACCCAGCCATCCAATGCCTGCATCAAGGGACTGATAGGCATAGACTTTCTGACTGTCCCCATTGCTTGGTGTGACCACTTGAATGGACATGTTAATCTGATCTGGTATTGAGCCTTCTGTCACTTTGCCTTGAACCAGCTCACTCCAGAAGTTCTGTGTTCCATAAAAACTTACCTAACCACTATAGTGACTTTCTCAGCATGGGTCAGCTCTCTGCCTATGACTTCAGTAGACTACAACCTATATACATCATTGTGTGAAATGTAATGCATGACCTGAGTTAATATTCGTAATTAAGATTAGAATAAAAGATGCCAGGTGTGGTGGCGTCCACCTTTAATCCCAGCCCTCAGGAGGCAGAGGCAAGCAGATCTCTGTGAGAATGAGGCCAGCCTGGTCCACATTGTTATTTCCAGGAGGGCTGGGACTAGGGAGACCCTGTCAAAAAAAAAATTGGAATAAAGGAACTTGTGAATGTCATGGCCACACTATGGGGCGGGTCGCTGGACCCCCGGCATGGTGTGTGTGGGCACCCTGGGGTCTCTGCCACACCTGGCTAGTCCCGGCGTGAGTCTGGCCACAAGCGATGTGGGGAGCGTGCCTGGGCTCCCGGGCACACTCACTCTGGATGTGGCCCAGGGTCAGGTGTGTGTGCACTCTCCCATGGTTTTGGTCCCGCTGGCTAGCCACTGGCGGGAGACGGCAGGTGCGCAGACTTCTCTGATGCTGACTGTAGCTGATAGCTACACACTTCTCTGGAGCGGAGAGCTTCTTCTGCTACTAGAGTATTATCTAGTCAGAATCCCGCCTCTATTACACGCTTGTACCCTTCCTCAGGATTGCGGAGTTCCTGGCCAGTGAACTCCACAGAGAAGAGGCACAGAGGCGGCAAAAGCTGGGGTATCCGTGGGCCGATAACGGAGGAATAGCGCCCCCCGGGGAGACTGGATCACAGGATTTAGTGTTACAGCTCAAGACAAGTGACTCAGCTCAGATCTCAGTGATTCAGCTCCAGCTCCAAGTCTAAGTGATCCAGCTCTGAGTCTAAGTGAAGTGATCCAGCTCCAACTTTATTGGGGTAAAACTAGGAAGAAGTCTTAGCTGATAGGTACTTTTAGGATGCCTTATTTACATAGGGCGGTGGGCTTCTATCAGGCTATCAGACAACGCCTGATTAAAACCTGGTAGCTCCTGTGCCGGAGGGCATGTATTTGTGGCGAGCACTTTAAAAGAAGAGTCAGGGAGGATGCCAGGAAGGTACTCTGCTATGAAGGAATCTGCAGCACATGGTTTCCAAGCTCGTGAGCTATCCAGACGTGAAGAGACTTCTACTTGCATAACAGAGAACCCCAACACCACACTGTTGAGGGAAATTGGGGACTACTTGGCAGCCAACAAAACAGGTATCTTGTGAATTTATTGTTATTCAATAAACTGACATCATGTAAAGACACAAATATATCCATGTTTCAGATGTGGTACATTTACAATATTGGATCTTAAGAAAGGGTTAACATTCACACTTGGGAGATCCAATTGTTGTCACAGTATGCCATACAGAGTTAGTCTAATGAATGGGATGTTTAGTTTTTATGTTAGAAAGTTAGGGGGGCAAATGGTCCCCACCCCATACTTCACCCCACTCCTGGCAGCTCCAGTTGCCCCTGGGAATTGCAATCTGTTGGGGAGGAAGCTCCAGGAAGCCATGCTCGACCAGATGGTGATGCCCTCATGGCTGGCGCAGCACCTAGTCTAACTGTTTACAAGAACAAGAGGCTGGGCTGGAGTGGCAGACAGGGACAGGTGGCTGTTGGCAGGTCACATACTATCTCTGGCTCTTCCCATCTGGAACCATTTGGGGAATGGAAATGCCCCTTAGCTCCCTTAGTCCCTAGGTGGGCTTCTTTGCTGGGTAGAGAAACAATTGTTTTGTTTAACAAGAGAAAAACATAAGCTGGGTGTGGTTGTGGTGGCCCACACATGTAGTCCCAATACTTAGAGGAAGAGGCAGGCGGATCTCTGCAAGTTCCAGGCCAGCTGGGGCTATAGCAGGAGGACCTTGTGTCAAAAAGACAAAAAAAAAAAAAAAAAATTATTAAATTCACACATTCATGGGGATGTTCACAAGAGGAAGATGTTTTGTTCTTTAAAAAAAAATAATAACTTTAGCAGCCAGGCATGGTGGCACACATCTTTAAATCCAAGCACTTGGGAGGAGAGGCAGGTGGATCTCTGTGAGACCAAGGCCAGCCTGGTCTACATAGTGAGTTCCAGGTCCGCTGAGGTTACCCAGCACCCACATGGCAGCTAACAACTGTCTGTAACTCCAGTTCCAGGGCATCCAACACCTTCTTCTGGCCTCCTCAGGGATTACACAACATGGGTGTACTCACATACATGCAGGCAATACACACACATAAAATAAAAATTAAAAATGTTTTTAAAAATTTTTTAAATAACTTTAGTGTGTATGTGCACATGCATGTGTACCACGGTGGGTCTGTAGCAGTCAGAGAATAGTTCTCTCCTTCTGTCATGTTGGTTCTGGGGCTCAAACTCAAGTTGTCAGGCCTAAGTACCCTTATCCATTGAGTCACCTCACTGGTCCATGAGAGAAAGGTCTGAATAAATAACCAAAGTATGATGAGTTCACAGATTTTTTTTTTTTTGAGGCAGGGTCTCACAGGATGATCTTGAACTATTCTGATCCTCCTGTCCCCACCTGCCAACCGAGATCTCGGGCATGCACTACCTCACCCACTTTATGTGGGACTGGCCATCATACCAACAACCTGTGCATGCTAGGAAAGCCCCCCACCAACTCAGCCACATTCCCAGCCTCTTTCACAGCTTTTAGATGAAGCATAAGTCTGTAAAGAAAAGGGAAAATTCCTCTGTGGATGAGGGTGGTAAATCTAGGGCAGGAAATAGGTGACTGCAAGAAGATTGACCACTCTAGGCCCCAGTAGCCCAGTGAGCTCTCTGGTGGACATAGCTGTTTCTGCTTCAGTGTGGGAAGTTATCACTCCCAAGAGACTCCACAACTTCCTGCCTGTGAGGGAAAAAGTCAAACTGCCCTTTCTGAAGCTACACCTGGAGAGGCCTCAGCCTGAAAAAACTCACACCAGTTCCCCTGTGGGAGATGCTACATCTCTAACTCCAAAGGCTCCAGGTCTGGTGTGAATCCCACCCTACTCCAAGCCAACAGAGAGCATGCCAGGTTCTAGAAGCTACCAGAAGACATAAATCTTTGAGTCAGAAATAAGAGCAATCACCAAAGGGAGTGGCTTCCCCAGTCCCAGATCCCTGAGGGTCTGGAGGAGTAGGTGTAGTCCCAACTGACCCCTTCAATGAACCATTGGCCTAAGAAGCTATCCCTGCAGCAATGTGGGTGGCTCCACAGGACAAGGGACACAGCCTATGGGCCACAGCTCCCTTCTTGCTTTCACCCCAAAGCAACCCTCGATTTGTGAAGATGCCAGACCTAGATTGGTACCCCAGTGACCTCACCAACTCCCGTTTTCCTGAATTTTGAGGCCTGACCTGCTTGCTGGCCTGTCTGATCTCTCTAAAGTTCAGTGCTCTGTTAGAACACTGTTCAGGACAGAGGCCCAGCCACGGCCTCGGAGAGAGGCTGATTAACAAGAATCCATGGTCCCAGCTAGGCTGAGAACAAGTTTTCTCCTTCTGCCCCGCCCCCAAAGGGAAACTGACTGAGTGGAACCCTGGCAGCACCCCACATGGATCCCCGAATCTCTTTACACGGCGCTGGACAGTCTGGAACCAAGGAAAGAAGCTGTGTCTGACCCAGGTGGGATCCAGAGAGGGTGGGCATTCCTCCAGCCTAGCAGCCAACAGGCTCCACAGACCATGCCCCTCGGGCTCTGGGCATTGGTTTCTCCCCAGGGTCAAGCTCTAGGTGCTCTCCCATCCAGACCTAGATCACAGCACTGGGATCCTTCTCTGGATCCCTTCCCAGCTACCGAGCCGCCCGCCGCCGCCCCTCCTCCTTTTCTGCCCGCTTCCCCTCCCACCCCCACACACCCTCCCGAGGTTCTCCCTCCCCTAGGCCCTCTTCCCCTTGCTCCCTCCCCCAGCCCGCCCCACGCCTCACTTCCTGGAAGAGCAAAGCGGAGGCGGAGATCTGGGATGGAGCCAGGGCCCTCCGTCCTCCCACGTCCCCCAGCCGCCCGGGGGCGCTCCAGGCCGGAGCTCCAGCCCCAGCAGCCACCCCACCCCCACCCCCCTTAACCAAACGTGCCCGGCTTCTCCTTTCCCTCTGTCTCCGTGTGTCCAGTCCGATCCCCATGCACCCCTCCTGCGACCGGTTGTATGCCTACTACCCTACACCCCTGCCCTCCCAGGTCAAGGGCCCTTCATCCCTCCCCTAAGGACGTTCCCTCCCAACTGCCCTCCGGAGCCCTTGCCAGCTCCGGACTTGGGCCGAGGCCGCCGGCGCGAACCTCTCGCCTAACGCAGGCCCGCAGCGCCACCTGACGGCCATCCTGACAATATGCGCCTGCTGGGCGGGAGGCGGGACCTGCCCCAGGAACTGTCCCCTTAGGTCCAGTAGGACCCCAGGCGCCGGCACTTCCAGATGTCGACCTTAATTCTGGAGCACCTCTGATTATACTGTAGCCCAAATCGAGGAGCGGTAGACCCAGGGAGGTGGGATCGTTGAGCTTTTGTTTTAATCTCCCATTGTGGTTCCCCCAAAGAAGAGATGGAGGAGGGTCCAAGACCCTGCCGGCCCTTCCGTAGAGAGCAGCCAGCGTGCCAAGGGCTGGGAGTCACAAAGGCAGTTTGAGCACAGGCCCTCAAACCCACCCGTCCCCAGAAAAAGAGTTGGGGACACAACAGGGAAAAGGGACCAGTGACAGGTTCCAGGACAGGAAAGGTGCAAAGATGGTCCTGGAGCTTTCCATGGTGCCAGATAGCCAGGAACTCAGAAAAACAAAAGCCACCAAGACCGGTTATGTCAAAGCAATACAAGAGCGGGACAGAAAGAGGCCCTGCGGTCGAAGCGGGAACAATATGGGCAGCAAGACCAGCAAAGGGATGTCGGAACAAAACTCAAAGTATAAAATGAATACTCACAAGTTCTGTCTGAAATAAGCGATTAAATCAACGAACAGAGGCAAGGGATACTACTCCCACATGAAGTAGAAAGAATCCCACATGAAGGAATAGGTTGCACCTGAGGAGGAGACGTTAAACCCCACCTCTTTCCTCCTCCTGACAGCTCAGCATGGGAAGAGGATCACTCTGCAGAGAAAGACCCAACAGACACCAACGCACCTCAATGCAGTCACAGATCAGGTAACAGTAAGGACCCAAAAAAGAGGTGACGTAAGGGAGTTTGCCTCTGGGATCTTCCTTCAAGCCTACAGTCCCAGGCAAACCCTGAGGAAAAATGGCACACAGCTCTGTAGAGAGAGGCCCTTCACAGGATAATGGGTCCAGTTCATAGCCATCCAGGTTGTCAGAGACAGCCTCTGTCATCACCTGTGATGTGACTCAGTGCTCTGTGGCGCTCTAGACAGACATACTGGTTGGTTTTTGTCAATTTGACACAAACTAGAGACACCTGGGAGGAGAGCCTCAACTTCAAATTTCCTCCATCAGATTAGTCTGTGGGAATGTCCGAGGTATTTTCTTGATTGCTGGTAGATGTAGGCCTGGAGAGATGGCTCAGCAGTTAAGAGCACTGGTTGCTCTTGCAAAAGACCAGGGCTCAAATCCCAGCACCCACATGGCAACTAACTACCATCTATAACTCCAGTTCCAGGGGATCCATCTCCCTCTTTGGCCTCTGACATGGATGCACTTACATACATGCAGGCATAACACTCACACACAAAATAAAGAGGGTTTTTTGGCCTTTCTGAGACAGGGTCTCCCTGTAGCCCCAGCTGTCCTGGAACTCACTATGTAGATCAGGCAGGCCTTGAACTCAGAGATCCGCCTGCCTCTGCCTCCTAAGTCCTGGGACTACAGGCATGCGCCACCACACCTGGCATAAAAAGTATTTTAATATTTTATTTTATGTGTGCCAGTGTATTGCCTGCATGTATGTGAGTGCATCCATGTGATACAATGCCCTGGAGATCAGAAAAGCGCTTAGGATTCTGCTGGAACTGGAGTTAAGGATGGTTCGTAGCCACCATGTGGGTGCTGGGAATCGAACCCAGGTCCTCTGCAAGAACAGTGTTCTTAACCGCTGAGCCATCTCCCCAGACCCATAAAAAGTATTTTTTAAAAAAGAAAAGTATCTGAACAAGCCAGGGGGACCAAGTCAGCAAGCTGCTACAGTCTGTGGTTTCTGCTTCAAGCTCCTACCTTGGCTTCCCTCGATGATGGACTGTGAGCTGTAAGCCAAATAAACCTTTTCCTCCCCAAGTTAGTTTTGGGCAATGTTTAATTGCAGCAACGGAAAAGCAAATTAAAACAACAAATATTGGCTGGGTGCAGTGGCGCATGCCTTTAATCCCAACACTTGGGAGGCAGAGACAGGCAGAGCTCTGTGAGTTCAAGGGCAGCCTGGTCTACGTAGTGAGTTCCAGGACAGCTGGGGCTACAGAGAGACTCTGTCTCAATAAGACAAAAACAAAACAAAAAAAACAAAGAAACAGGTATCTGGGGCAGAGAACATCGGGGGAAAATATGAGGAAATTATATGAATAGAGTATGGACTTTGGTTAAAAGAAATGTATTGCCAGGCATGGTGGTGCGCACCTTTAATCACAGCACTAGGGAGGCAGAGGCAGGAGGATCTCTGTGAGTTCAAAGCCAGCCTGGTCTACAAAGTGAGTTCCAGGCCAGCTGGGACTATAGGGAGACCCTGTCTCAAAAAGACCAAAAATAAAATAAAATAAAATAAAATAAATGTATCAGACGATTGGCTGGGCAAGGTGGCATGCAACTTTAAAATCCCAGCACTCAGAAGACGGAGGCAGAAACAGACACAGGTGGATCTCTGTGAGTCTGAGGCCAGCCTGATGTATGTAGCAAGTTCCAGGCTAGCCAGGGCTACACAGTGAGACTGTCCAAAAAAAAGTAATTTATCAGGCTGGGGAGAAGGTTCAGAGTGTAAGAACTGCACAAAAACAAGGGCCTGAGTTTGTATCTCCAGTACCCATCTAAAAGTCAGGCCACGTGGGCTTAAAACCCCAGCCCTGAGGGAGTAGGATTCAGAGGCAGGATGATGGTTGGTGCTTGCTGGCCAGCCAGTGTAGCCAAAAAACAAGTGACCTCCAGCTTCATGGAGAAACTTCGCCTCAAGGGAATAAGGCAGGAAAGACAGAAGGAAATCTGATGCAGTTTTTGGCATTGCACTCACAGGCACACACACATACATGCGTACATGCATATACCTCCCACACACAGAGTAATGTGTTGATAATATAACAAATATGCCACAGAAAAGCAAAATGTTACTAACAGGGAAACTGTGGGTTGTGGAAACATGGAAACTCTGTGTTTTCAATTTCTATAAATCTAAATCTGTTCTTTAAAAAAAATTTTTTTTTTGGCGGGAAGGGGGTGTTCTCTATGTAACCCAGGCTTGAGCTCAGTCTTCTTGTCTCAGTCTCCCAAGTGCTGGAGTGGCAAGGCTGTACTACATTTTTCCCCAACTCCTTTTAAAACTGCTAAACAGCTGTATTTTGTGCTTGCTCACCCAACCCTTCCCTGACTTGGCTCCCAGAAACAAATGGAAGATCATCCCCCTTCATAGGGCTCTGAGGCTGCTTGACAAGGAGATTCTGACAGCCCCAAGGACTCTGGGAATGCTGCCATTGAAGTGGGACCCCAGCATGGCGTGGCCAAGGGGCCCTCACCTCCAGAGACAAAGAAACACATAAAATAAACATACTTTTAAAAATGAGTCAAGATAAAAGTGACTTCATCTAAGCTAGCATGTAACTGGTTTATCTCAACATCTAACATCAATGACACTGAGCACACTCTGGCACAGACATCATCAACCATCAGGTAAAAAGTAGCACACAGCATTCTGATGGTTTTGCCTGTTTATAATTTGCTGAGAAACTCTATAAGAAAAAACGACCCAGGCTGGAGAGATAGCTCAGTGATTAAATCATGGTGGTTACAGTATACATGTCTGCAGCCAGAGCAAAGTGGATCCATCCATACCTCTCACTGCTCTGGAAGCCATAAGTCTGATATCAGGGTGCAAACATGGCCAGGTTCAGGAACAGACTTCCTTCCTGGCTCGCAGGAGGCTCCACATTGCTCAGTTCTTGGAGTGGGGTGGGAACTGAGCAACCCAATGAGAAACTAGGGCCTTACCAAACTCCAGTTATCTACCCAAAGTGCTACTTCATGCCACCACACTGGGGGCTAGGACGCTAATATATAAGTGGGGGGCACTCTGCCCATAACAAGACTCCAGTCAAACCATCACAGGAAAGATTGGCCATTGAGTCTGTTAATCTGAGTGAGAGTCCCTTGAATGGAACAAGACCAATGCCCTTGAGGAAAGACCTATTACACTCCCCAGCTTTGCTGTAAGTCTTCCCCCTAGCCTTCTCAAAAACCCCAAAGGCCCCCTACTAGTTAGCTGTGACTAAGAAAGGGAAATAGGCAGACATTCTAAAGATTTTGGCTCTGAACTGATAGATTCCTGAAATCCATCAATCAGAAGGGCCCATGGAAGACAGAGTATCCATGGGGACTCACCCAGGCCCAGCTCTCAGAAGGACCAGGAATTCCTGGACCCATGCTGTGGTTACTCCCCTTTGGTTCAGGCATAACAAGCAAAAGGAAGATCCCCGGCCCAGGCAGAAGCTGTTGAGCTGCACATCCTAGGAAAGCAGGACAGCACAAGCAGAATGCATCCCGAGGGACTGAGGCATGTGTCCCTGTCAAGGACGTGCTGCAGCCTCACATCGCCTTTCACCTCATCTGTGCAGAAGACAACAGACCTTGGAGAATGAAGGATAGTTACTGTAAACTTGATCAAACCACAGTTCTTGCACCTGCCTTCCCTGACTGGTTTTATTACTACAGCACAATAACATCCCACCCCAAACCCCACCCCCACTGCACAACTGTGCTGATGTACAAATGCCCTTCCCCCTTACCTGTTAGTAAAGAATGTGGCCAAAGACACTGCTTTCCACAAATAATTACACAACTATGGCCCTAACTTTCAGAACCAATTCTCCAGCCCAGAAGTGTCACTTGGTCCACCACAGGGACCTGCAGAGCCTTCCCCACCCCCACCCCGGCCTCCAGTGAGGCAGGACGTGGAGCTCAGTGATGGGGGCCGAGGAGGGGTAAGTGCGCTGCTCACCCGTTCACCCATCTCCCAGAGACTCTCAGACGCAGCAGGGAGTTTAGTCATGCAGGAACTCGTTTATTGTAAGTGTTACAATGCTTATAAAGGCAAAAACCACAATCAGCATAGGCAGGGAACCTATCCTCCAATCCTGTGAAAGGTCACGTAGAGCACCAGGCTCCGTTCAGTGCACTACTATGGTGATCATGAGGTGTTCACGCATTTTCCTCCTGGTTGGTCTCCAATTACCTACACTTTTATTTTCTGTCCCTGGTCCAATTCCTTAGCTCCTCCCGCCCCCCCACTAAGGCAGTCGGCGCCATTTTGCACGCAGCTTTCCTACATCTCCCCCTTTTTGTTTTATTAACCAGGGAGGCATCGCTCTCCCGGTAACTGGTCAGACCTTGGGTTAGGTGAACTGGTGACAACCTTGGTTTAGGTGTATGTCTCCTTTATGGGGAGGTAGGGAGCCGGTCATAATGGACACGTATCAGCATAGCTTGTACCTGTGCTATTTGTCCTCGAATCATTTTCATGACTCGGGCATAGATACATGGTCCAAAGGTGCAAACAAGGGTGAGGATCACCAAGGGTCCCAGCAGTGTTGAGATTAGCGTTGTTAACCAGGGAGAGGCATTAAACCATTGTTCAAACAGGGATTGGTCCCTCTGGTCATGTCGATTATTAATCTCCTTTCTGACTTCATCTAAGTTTTTTGTGATTACCCCTGAATGGTCAACATAGAAGCAGCACTCCTCTCCCAGTGTTGCATAAAGAGAAGGTCTAACCCCCTTCTATTTTGTAGTGTAACTTGTGCCAGCGATGAAACAGATTGTTGGAGGAACCTTACCACCGTTTCCAGTTTATCTAGGCCTGCATCCATGTCTGCCTGAATCCTTTGAAGGCCCTGTTGGGAAAGGGCCAGAGAGGTGGCCCCTAGGGCCGCCCCTCCCATTCCTAGTCCCATGAGTGTTGAGACTGTTAAGGTGGTGACTAACTCCCTCTTAAACCTAAGTGATTGTCGTGCCTCCGTTTCCCCCCAGGAATGATATAGCACATTGGGGAAAGGCACAACCAAGGCACGTCCCCATCAGTATGTGTGAGGACTGTCAATGAGATACAGGGTGTTAGCCCTGACTTTTGACACAACCAGTAAATCGCTGGGTCAGCAGGAACTACCCATTGATTACTGTTATTTGCTGCTGCCTGTGTTATGTTAAAGCAGCCCTCCCAGGGGGAGGGATAATCTAGGGTAGTGACACAGGTCAGATTGTAATCTGTCACAGGTATGGAGAGCTCGTCGTCTTGGTGGACAACCCCCCCCACCTACACTTTTGATTGTCGGAGGTGTAATTAAACCTTCCTATTATACCTATTGCCTCGATCAACTGTACACCGGCCTCTAGGCACAACCAGCATGAGGAGGTAAGGTCCGGACGGGTCAAGTTGAGAACTCTATATGCAAGCTGGATAGCCATTAGGATCTCTGACCCTCCCTTTGGGGTCAGATCCTTAAACCCATTGGGTCTCGCTCTGGGTTTTGAATGAAGGTTTTGTGGGGGAAGCGTAAGTCCTGTCGGGGAGAGGCTCACAGCAGGTGGGTAAGGCTTGGCCCCCAAGTAGGCCGGTCCAGGTGTGATTGGCCTTGCGAAGGGCTCAACCTGCTTTCTAACCATAAAGAAGAGACCAGGTGACCATACATAGAGTCTCAATCCCCAAGTCTTTCCCAAGTCCCAGCCCCTCGCCCACCATCCCTCCTCCATAAAGGTTATATGGAAAGGGTTGCAATGAAAGTTTGTACATCTTCCATATAGTGGATTTGCGGAAAGTCTAGGTCTCTGTATACTTTAGACAGTGATCAGTCCCCGGTCCTTAATCCAATACCCCATCCCTGTGGTTTCACATCCCCAGTTATAACAGTAGTAAGAATCAGCCCCCCAACAGTTGCACAGCTGTTGTGAAGTTCTACCACTTCCTGGGCACAAATATAATTCTGTCTGTAATAATGCATCCCACTTGAGCACATGGGAGCACCCTGGCTCCCTGGGGGACCCTGTTAACGGTAACATGCATCCATGTCCTGTGTCCCCACATTCAGGCCAGGTCCCCCCTTGAGTCCGGTCACTGATGTCCCACGATCTGGTAGCCAGGGCACAGAGAGCTACCTCCAGGTCAGGCCACCATGTGTCCAGTGGTGTCACCTTGGTAGTGCTGTTGGTAATCACTCCAGTAGCCGCATTGGTCACCAACCACGTGACCTTTTGGGGCTGATGTGGATTCAGGGTCTCTATAGGTCCAGATGATCTTGTTAGTGCCAGCTCCTCAATTGTCAGGAGTGACAGGATGAGCATGAAGGTGAGTTTCCTCATTTTGATCTGTAAGAGACAGAGAGAGAAAGGCTTCCTCAAGGGTAGGTCTCCCTTGGCGATTATGAGGAGGTGTCTGTGTTTTGTTCGTTTCTTTTTAGCCTTAAGGGCCAAGTGTCGACTCCACCAGAGTCTTTTCTTTTTCTTGTTCGTCATCTTGGTTGGAGCCATCACCCTGTAGGGGGAGATATTTGAGGTTTCTGGCTGGTACCCAAATAGGCTTATCTTCTCCCATGGGGAAAACACAACCAAATCCCTTTCCCATCGTTAACAGTGGGTCCGGTCCTCTCCACTGGCCCGTAATTGCGTCCTTCTCACCTCACCTCTACTTCGGGTTTTGTATTTTCTTGTCCCCAGTGAGCTTGGAATTTAGATTGTAAGGTATTTTTTGAGCGATTTAAAATGTTTACGGTAAATAGGGCTATCCGTAGTTGCTGATGGGGGCTCACTCCCCCTTTTTGTTTTAATAGTTGAGTTTTGAGTGTTTGGTGATTTTGCTCAACTATAGCTTGACCCTGTGGGTTATAAGGTATCCCGTGGAATGTGAGATGCCCCAAGTTTTAAAAAAGGTCTGTATTGAGGCACTGGTGAAACAGGGGCCGTTGTCAGTCTTTATCTGCAAGGGCAAGTCTAGGGTAGCAAAGCATTGGAGAAAATGTGATTGGGCATGTTTGGAATTTTCTTCTGAATGGGCGGTAGCCCAACATGCATGAGAAAAAGTGTCTATAGACACAAAAATGTACTTAAGCCTTCCAAAAAGTGCATAGTGTGACATCTGTTTGCCACAACTTACTAGGCTGTAGGCCTCTTGGATTAACTCCTGGGCCTCGTAGGGGGGTCACCTTTAGATAGGGTTGGCAAGCTTTACAGGTATGTGCTATTCTTTTTAAGTCCTTTATTGGGACAGCGAGAAACCGTGCACGAAGGCCTCGCCAACTGATGTGAGTGAGGTCATGAAGGTTTGCTGCCTCCTGGGCCGTTTATATGTGAGCCCCATTTGAGGCCAGACAATCAGCCAGGTTGTTGCCCTCTGTAATGAATCCAGATAGCCCTGTGTGACTCCGCATATGCTGAATGAAAATGGGGGAGCTTCTGCCCTCCAAGGTCCCTTGGATTGAGACCATGAGTGTGGTAATTTGGTTGGAGTCTAATTTGATATGGGCCTGTGGTAAGCCTGGGAGGAGGTTAGCCACATAAAGGCTATCAGTGTACAGGTTGAAGGGGGAGCTTAGGTCTTGAAGAGCCATGAGAACAGCCAGCATCTCTTTGAATTGTGTTGAACCCTTCACAGCATAGAAGTCACACCTCTGCAGCCCTCCTCCTGGGTTGGGGCCAAATGCTGCATAGGCGGCCCCACTCTGACCCCTGTCAGTAAATACATATAAGCCTTCAGGGATCAAACTCTTGGAGAAGAGATAAGGTGCCTTGAGGGGCAGCCGTTGGAGGGCTGGGGCCCATTTAGAGGCCCCGTAATGGCAAGTGATGTCTCCAAAATATCCTTCTAGAGCCATTGCCACTCTTGAATTGCTGTGCCTAAGCCAATTGAAATCTGCTAAGTGGTAGGGGACAACAATCTTATCAGGATCTCTCCTGAACTTTCGAACTGCCAGGCTCCTTCCCCTTATAATCATGTCTGCTAGTTGATCCCCAGTTGTGTATACCCTTGGTTGACCCCCAAGGGTAGCATGTACCCATTCCATTGGTATGGTGGGCACGCGCTCTCTGGGCGCACTCCCGGAATGGCACAGCGGGTCCACAGGCTCCCCCGCTGTGCGTCTGGAGGAAGGCAGGTCTGGCCCTGCGGGCTTCTCCGTGTCTCTATGGGCCTCAGGCGTGGTGTGCGCGGGTATCTCGGGGTCCCCGCCATACCTGGTGAGTCGCGGCATGGCTCTGGCCACAGGCGTCTCTGGGAGCGGCAGCAGCTAGGTCACCGTCTGCC
>NW_008356261.1:459222-466364 GCF_000622305.1 Nannospalax galili
GGTCACCGGTACACAAGACTCAAGGCTCGGCTCAGTCTGTGCTTACAGCTTTATTCTCTCTGGGACCCAATCTCTGGGACTCAGTCTCTGACCCGATCTCCCACTATTAAGAGAAGGCTAGGATATTTTTATACCATGGGGGTAGTGGTAAAAGCTTTGGCTGTTAGATGCTTTGTGAGGCATTCTATTTACATATGGAAGTGGGTTTCTGCCAGACTGCTGTCTGCCTGGAAAAATCACACAGGAAAGCATGGTACCTTTCAGAGCCAAAGGCCATGTTTATGCTAGAGCATTTGTGGCAGGCACTTCAAAAGGAGTGTCAGGAAAGATGCCAGGAAGGCACCCTGCTTTGAAAGGAGCCCTCAGCACATGATCCCGAGCTGCATGAGCTGTCCGGTCGTGAAGGGACTTCTACTTTGCATAACAGAGGTCTCCAACACATTGGCTCCTGTTCTTGGACTAACACGGCCATGGCCAGCCTGTCTCCTGTAATAACCCACAAACAAAAGAGGAGCTTAAGGGAGTATCTTCTGACCGAAGCCCCCGCATCTAGGGCCTCCTGGAAGGCTCTAATTGCCTCCCAGTGTATGTCCTCCAACGTGACCTGGTCTGGGGAGGTCCCATCGTGAGGAGCCGATAGAGGAGGCTCAATGCTCATGTGGGGACCTTTACCCAGGGCCTGAGCCAATTTATTTCTCCCATTAGCCATTGGAGTTGTAGGATTGTAGGCTCTTTGGGGATGTCTAAGGTGGGTTTAAGGGGGCTGGCCTGTGTGAGGAGTAACTGTGTGCCTAGGATTTTAAAAGGAGGCACACATTGGATCTTTTCAGGCACTACCCGGAGGCCATGTTTTTCAGCCTTTGTAACACTGTATTTAGGAAAGGCTGTAATTTGACTGCCTTTATATGTCCAATTATAAGATCATCCATATATGAGCATATTAGTGTTTCAGTGCCCACCATTAAAGGCTGAAGAATAGAGGCCAAATAGTTTTGGCAAAAGGCTGGGCTATTGGCCATTCCTTGGGGAAGCACTGCCCACTCAAACCTCCTATCAGTGGCCTGATGTCTTAAGGTGGGAATGGAAAAGGCAAACTTTCCCCAATCTCTTGGGCTAAGGGGAATGGAGAAGAAACAGTCTTTAATATCCACAACTGCAATAGAATACTCTACTGGTATTGTAGCCATCCAGGGCATCCTTTGCAAGGGGGTGCCTACCAGTTTCATTCTATCATTAATCATCCAAAGATCTTGGAGCATTCGCCATTTTCCTGAAGCCTTTTTTATGACAAACACTGGAGTATTCCAAGGACTGACTGAGGGGCGAAGGTGCCCCAGCGTCACTTGCTCCTCCACTAGATCTATTAAAGCTTTAACACCCATGGCTAGTGCTCCCATGGGGCCTTCAGTGCTGCACTGTCCCTTTCGCTCTGCATCAAACTGCGCCCACACCTCAGAGTCTTGTTCCTCTTCCCTCTCCTTTGAGCCCTTTACCTCCCCTCCCCCACTGTCCCTTGGCAATGCTGAGGTAGGGGAATCTTCCATACTGAAGGTGCCCTTAAGGGCCAACATCGTGGGGTAGAACCCCCATCCCAAAGTGCTTCTCCCTCTCTCTCACTAGCCTCTCCACCCTCTCCCAGGTATCCCAGGAGAAGAGATTGGCCGCAGACACCCAGGGCGCCAAAAGTGTCACTGTCTCCCAGACCTGGCGCGTGGTCTGATCAGATAGCTCCAAGCCTCTGCTCTTGAGCATATATCGAAGAGCCTTTAAGGCTGGGTCACTTTTTGCTCAGGTTGTGTTACCCGTGCTAAGGGTCTCACTTACCCCGAGAGCCTGATTGGCCTCAGCCGAGATTTCTTCTGTGCCTCACACGGGGCACCAGCTGCGGAGCCTCTGCTGTGCCAGCGAGGCAGGACGTGGAGCTCAGCCATGGGGGCCAAGGAGGGGTAAGTGCGCTGCTCGCCCATTCACCCGCCTCCCCGAGACTCTCAGATGCAGCAGGGAGTTTAGTCATGCAGGAATTCGTTTATTGTAAGTGTTACAATGCTTATAAAGGCAAAAACCACAATCATTAGCATAGGCGGGAACCTATCCTCCAATCCTGTGGAAGGGCCTGTAGAGCACACAGGCTCCTTTCAGTGCACTACTATGGTGATCAAGAGGTGTTCACGCATTTTCCTCCTGGTTAGTCTCCAATTACCTACACTTTTTCTTATTTTTTGTCCCTGGTCCAATTCCTTAGCTCCTCCCCCCACTGAGGCATTCAGCGCCATTTTGAATGCAGCTTCCCTACAGGGACCTTCATCACCTTTCCTTTCCATCATGTTGGTGGCATAATGGTGACAACACTTGATATAAATAGCAACCACCTTTACCATCTTAGTAGGATTCATGTGCTGAAGACTGGATCACACAGAGCCCACTACTTCCATCTCTGGAATCTCAGAATCCCAAGATCCAGCACCCAGTCCCTTCATGCATAAGACTGACAAGATGCCCAGTACATTCCTGTTATTTGAGAGATTGTTTTTAACCTACTTCATTTGGGGGTGCTACTGCAACCCTTTAACTGAACAACCCAAAACAAGAGAAGGCTCTGCAGGGACTGGAGAGATGGCTCAGTAGTTAAAAGCACTTGCTGCTTTTGCAGAGGACCCATGTTTGACTTTCATCACCCACATGATGGCTCACAACCATCTGGAACTCCAGTTCCAGGGGAATCTTCCACCCTCTTCTGGCCTCCATGGGCACTGCACTTACATGTTCCACATACATATGTGCAGGCAAAACATTCATGCACATAAAAAACATAATTTTTTAAAATTGTTTTGTCCTTTTGAGACAGGGTCTCCCTGTAGCCCCAGCTGGCCTAGATTTGCTATGGAGACCAGGCTGGCCTCAAACTCACAGAGATCTGCCTCCCTCTCTCTGTGTCACCACACAGCAATACACACTACAGAGCGCCACCATGCCCAGCAATAAAAAAAAAATTTAAGAAATTAAGGAAAGGAGGAAAGAAAGAAGAAAGGAAAGAAAGAGCTCTACAATAGGTCCAGGCTGCCAACAAACCGAACCAGTGGATCTGATGGAGTTCCTGACTCACCCTCCAGATGATCACTGTGTAAACTTCGGCAAAAGTGCTGCCCTCATCTGAAGGGAACTATCGTGGCTCTAACCAGTGCCCTAGTCACTGACTGAACACTCATTCCTGGGCCACTGTTTGAATATCTAACCCACTAAATCCTAACCCACTAACCCACAGCAGTATCAATGAAATGGAATGTATGTTCCTTGCTTGAGAAAGTCCTATAGGTCTGAGTAGGCCACTTAAAGAAGCGGGTCGTGTGTGAGCACAGTCACCCCTGCCACATTGCCAGTTCCCTCTGAAGCTATACACTAGCTTCAGAGTGCCTCCATGGGGAGATCCCCATGGCCAGACTGAAAAAGAAAAAGCTGAGGCCTAGCTACAGGTGACCCTGTGTATTACAGTGATGTCATCCAGAAGTACAGAGCTGCATCACAACAACTTCCACAGGGCCTGTGTGACAGAGATGGTAGCAAGTCCTCAGAGTGAGCAGAGCAGCTTGCATTGTACCTGGCATCTCATTTTGCCTGGAAGGATGAAAGAAAGAGACACGGACCTGTGCCGGCACGGACAGCCTGTACAGCTGGGTGGCTAAGCACTCAGAAGGGGTATGGTATACCGAAAGCCAATGATCAGGAGATTCGGCCTCACTGGTGGCATATTTAGATTCACGGTGTGCAAAGAATCTCTCCTATGTGAATACTTACCCAGGTGCCACCTCGGTAGAGAAAACCTTAAGAACCAGGAGGGCAAACAGTCTCATTTGTGCACATTATCACTTCCTTCCCAGCACACTGTTCTTCTCAGGAAGATCAAGTGCCACAGCAGCGTGAGCACAGGTTAGGTATGACCTCACAACCTGGTCTTCCACTCACCAGGGCTGGTTCAGCTTTGGCCACACCTGAGTGCCCAGTTACCAGCAGCAGAAAACGGTACCAACCCCCTCCATCCTGGACTACAGAAGACTAGATTCTTCCCATACAAACAAAACTACTAACAGCACAGACCTTCTGGGAATACAGGTGTATGTTCTCCCCACACTAGATGAAGAGCCTCGACCTTTTCCAAGGGCAAAGGTATCAGAATGCTTCATCAAAGAAAGTAGGTGCCAGTGCCATGGACACCCCTGTGGCTAAAAGAGTGCCTCTCCCTTATCTTCTGGTGACCAATTCCTTTGCCTCTTTCCCCTCTTCCGTTCTTCTACCATTTAACACAGCATGTGTTCACAATGGTTAATATGTTTCTGTTCAAATCATTTACCTCTCAAACAACTTCAGTAAGTGTGACTCGGCTACAAGAATGAGTATCACCCAAAGGTAGCCGTAAAACTTTTGTTCAGGTTCCTTGGGAGACACAGCCTGTTTTGGTAAGAATAACAGTACCATTCTAGAAAGAACCACAGTTTTGCTTTGGTTAAACACAGTTTTTAATTTTTTAAATTTCTTTTTATCTGTATGAGTGTTTTGCCTGCCTATGTGTTAAGTACACCCATGAGAGCAATGCCCACAGAGGCCAGAAGAGGGCATCAGATCCCCTGGAACTGGAGTAACAGACTGTTGTTAGCCACCATGTGTGTGCTAGAACCAAACCAGGGTCCTCTGAAAGAGCAGTCCGTCCTTTTAACCACTGAGCCATCTATTCAGCCCCTACAATATAGTTTTGCTTTTTTTTTTTTTTGGCAGGGATGTTTTTTTTGGGGGGGGAGGTCTTACAACATAGCCCTGGCTGGCCTAGAACTCTCTATGTAGTCCAGGCTGGCCTCAAATTCATACACACACACCCCTGCCTCTGCCTCCTGAGTGTTACAGTTAAAGGCATAAATAAAGTTTTGTGGGTTTTGTTTTGGTTTTTTGGTCTTTTTGAGACAGGATCTCCCTAGCCCTGGAACTTACTGTGGTCTGGAACTTACTATGTAGACCAGGCTGGCCTTGAACTCACAGAGATCTGCCTGCCTCTGCCTCCCGAGTGTTGGGATTAAAGGGTTTGGTTCCCAGCCAATAACCACCAGTAACTCCAGTTTCAGAGGATCTGATGCCCTCTTCTGGCTTTTCGGGCACTGTACAACACAGGTACACTTACATCACACATAAACAAAATATTTCTTAAATGTCCACTCATGCTTCTATGAGGAGGGGTTGTCCTGTTGCCACCTTGGTTAGGGTGGAACCCTTCCCTCCATGGTGGGGTTAGACAGCTGTCACATCCAGATGTGATGGCAAGTGAAACAGCTGTCCAGCTGATTCCAAGTTTCCTTCCAAACTGCTCTGCCTGTCACCTTTACCCCACTTGCTGGTTTCCAGGTGAACAAAGGAAATTCCCTAGCTAGGGACGCAAGAAGGGTCCCAAATACTTGCCTCCAGGTGCTTGCTTTCCAGTATTTGCTTTGTAAAAAACACTGCTTACTTTCTGTCTCTGCCCAGTAAAATAAATTCTCTGAAAGCAGAAACTATTGTCTTGTTCACTACTGTACCTTCAAGTTCCAGCCGTAAAGATACTAGGTAATGTCTCAGCTGAATGTCCTAATTTGGTTTTTTATTGTGATAAAACACTGACCAAAACCAACTTTTGGAGGAAAGAGTCTATTTGGCTCACATGTCCCAATGATAGTTCAGCACCAAAGAGAAGCCAGGGCGGGAACTCAAGGCAGGAAGGAACCTGGAGGCAGGAGCTGAAGCAGAGACCATGAAGGAGTGCTGCTTACTGGCTTGCTCATCTGGCCTGTGCTCAGCCTGCTTTCTTATACAACTTAGGATCACCTGCCAGTGGTAGCACTGCCCACAATGAGCTGGGCCCTCTCACATCAATTAGCAATTAAGAAAATGCCTCACAGACTTGGCCACCGGCCAATCCAATGATGACAATTAACTGAGGGTCCCTCTTCCCAAGTGTGTCAAGTTGACAGCTGATGCTATCCAGCACACTGAACGACTGTGAGAAGGGAGAATAGAACACTGTGTTTAAGGTATGCACACTTTGATGTACATCTTACAAATGCAAACCGTTTGCAGGGCATAAAGTGCAAAATGTGGCCAATTCCATTGCATGTCCTGAGGGGAACAGAGTGGGGGTGAGGCAATCTTAAAACAGGAAGGCAAAAGCAACCTCGTAGAATAGTCTCAGCACCAGGTGAAGGTGGGTTGCCTATGAGGTACGTGGTGTGCGGTGGCTCCACCTTTGCTGAGTTGGAGGTCACCCCCCACTGGGGCGCTAAGGCTCTAGGGTGCAGAAGTCTCTAGATGATTCCACCACACTCCAATACCATCTTCCACTCGTGGCCATCACATCATGGAGGGAGATAATCCAAGTGTCTTGTCCACATTCCCGACCTGCGAAGTCTGCTACAGTAGTGAGGTGGAGTGGTGACCAGGCCAGAACCTAGGAGAGAGGAGAGAAAGGGCTGCTGGCCAGGTGAGAGTGGTTGGAATTAGCGGGGTGCAGAGGGCTGAAACACCCAGCAAGAATGGAAATGGAGTGGGCAACCGAACAGTCTGCACAGAACCAACCTTCCACCCACCTGTCCTCCATCACAGCTGAGCAAGAGCACCTCTCAGCCGGGTTCAAGTGACACCAAGAGCTAAGCCGAGCTTCCCCTTCTGCGCACAAGACTCCCCTGCGCGCTCGTCCTCCCCCAGGTTTCCGCAGCCTCACAGCCCGCTCCCCGCAGCGCCCCACGCCCCTACTCCGCCGCACCCGCCCGCAGCGTCCCCACGCCGCTAGGGTCCTCTCGACAGCCGTCTCCCCGGTGTCCTTGGCCTCCCTCACCACCGAGCCGTTCCCGCGACCCCGCGTCCCCCGCGCGCCGGGCGGCGGAGCCCAGGTGGATGAGCGCGTCGTGGGGACGGCGGGCACACCCTAACGCGCCGCCCCGCCTCCGAGCGCCGAGGATTGGCTGCGCGCAGCCTGTCCGCGGCCGATTGGCTCGGACCGTGCGACCGCCGGTCCCGTTTCACGGTGGGTAGCACCGCGGCCTGGATGCCGCTCGGTCCCGCGGCGGCCGGAGGAGCGGAGCAGCCGGGAGAGGCGGGCGGGGCGGGCGGGGGGGCGCCGCGAGGAGCCG
>NW_008356261.1:466572-493451 GCF_000622305.1 Nannospalax galili
GGAGGGCCGGGGGGCCGCAGCGACGCCCCTGAGTGCGGCGCCGCGATGCCGTGGTTCCCGGTGAAGAAGGTCCGCAAGCAGATGAAGTTGCTGCTGCTGCTGCTGCTGCTCACCTGCGCCGCGTGGCTCACGTACGTGCATCGGAGCCTGGTGCGCCCCGGACGCGCGCTGCTGCGCCAGCGGCTGGGCTACGGGCGAGGTACGCGAGGGGCGCGCGGCTCGAGAGCCCAGGCCTCCCACGTCGCGCGGGTCTGATTGCCCCGAGCCCCCGCCCGCCAGCTCCTCCCGGCTCCGTGATGTTGGGGGAGGGGTCGCGGCTCTGCGCGGCGGGACGGCTGATGACGTCAACAGTGACACGAAGGACCCTCTTGGGGAGCATCCCTGACCTGTGAGGATCCTGGAAATCGGGCTTGGACCTGGTAGTGATGAGTTTAACAATGGGCCCTTGGGGGAATCTCTGTCCCCGGCCAAGAGGCCTGTCAGGCCCTTGCTTACTTAGCAGGGCCTCAGTTTCCCCGTCAGCTGGGGATGTGGGGATGGCACCGAGGGATCCAGCTGACCAGAGTGGCCAGAACAGTTGGAAGCCCTGGGTACACCTGTGACTGTGGACTGAGGTGTCTCTGTGCTGGGGACCAGTGCTAACTGGAGTGGATGAGCCCAGTCCCCATGCTTACATCTAAGAGTGGGCAGAGGGTGCACCCACAAACAAAAGAAGTCAGGCCTTGGCAAGCCCAGTGGGGGGGACACAGGGGCGGGGGACCCCTCTGGAAGATGGTGGCCTTTGACTCAGGCTTTGGGGGAACAACTCCAGAGTGGGGTGGGCAGTGATGACAACCTGGTGGAAGAAGGCCAGGGAATGAACCTGGGGAACCCCAGCCTGGCAGGATGGTGCCCAGCCAGGCTGTCTCTGATCCCTCTGAAGGAGGGTGGTGAACTGGGGATCTAGAGGAAAGAGAACAGGTGTCTCTCCTCCCAGAGACTCAGAGCAGTGACATAGACTCATGACATCCTGGTTCATTCCACCTGATGAATCCAGAGCTCCCTGTTCACTCGCCACTCCTGCCTCCTACCTGCAGAAGCCCCTTTGCTTTCTCATGTGCCTGGCACCTGTTTTCTACACAGTCCATCAAAACCTGGGCCAGAGATCTGGAGCAGATCCCAGCTCCAAGATAGTCTGTGCATCATCCCAACCCATATACCTTATAGCTGTGACACCTTCAAAAACAACCTGGCACAACTTACCCCTAAAAGAAGCCTCACCCCAGCAACCAGTGGGACCTGTAACTGACCCAGTACCCAATAAACCCAGCCCCCATCAGCCACCATTGTGGGTTTCTCAGCAGCCACAGGCTTCCCCCAGTCTGACTTCCTGAGCAGCTGAGTCTGACTGAGCCCCATAGGTGAGGGGGTGCAGTGGGGGTCAGAAACAAGAAACCCCACTGCTAAAGGTTGGAACCTTAGGTGGGTAGGACTCCTCCTAGGTGGGTAGGAGCTGTTCTGGATCCTGGGGGTGGGGGGGTTGTGCAGATGGGGCCCCAACCTACATACTCTGGGCTGGATGCCCAGTCTCCTGTCTGGCCACCTTGGCTCCCATCAAGCACTGCAAGGCTTGTGAGAAACTGAGCAGCTGCATGTGCCCCAGGCTTTCCTGACCATTTGATCAATGGTCAGTACAGACAGCATTTGGTGGGTGTCCACAGCCTGTGCTTATAGATTTGTTCAGGTGAGAGTAGAGCAGAGACCTATCTGTTATGTTCTTTGTGCTGGGGCTCAGTCCCTGCTGGACAGTGGCAGCATCATGGGCTGAGACCCCAGTACAAAAGACTACCAGTGTACTCCAGATACCTGGACTTAGCTTGGTGGGCTATGGTCATCTGGGCCAGGGTATGAGAATTTGGCCAGGAGTCGCCTCCCAGGTAGTCAGGAAAGGCTCTGGAATATGGAGCAAGTAAGAGGCACTGCAGGAATCTGAAAAGGGAGGAGACCACAGGCAGCCCCTCACCTAGAGACCTAGATAGGCCAGGCCTATCTATTGTCAGTTGTACAGGAGTGAAAGCTTCTGAGGTCTAGACTGAAGGACAGCCATGGGTGCCAGGCTTGACTCTGAAACAGAAGAAATTCTTGAATTCTATGTCTCTTGGTGGAAGCACCAGGAAGGGAAGAACTGGGGTAAAAGTGAAGCCCCCCCAACCCTTGGAGGCTCAAATCCAGAGGTGTGAGCACCCAGGGATGCAGTGGGTGGACACACAGCTTAGGAAGAAAGTACAGAGATGGTCTGTCCCAAACTTGAGAGGCAGGAGCAGGCTGTGAACATGTCTTTATATAGTTCTGGGAGACCAGGCATAATGACACACATTTTTAATCCCAGCATTCAGGAGGCAGAGGCAAGCGTACCTCTGTGAGTTTAAGGCCAGCAGGGCTACTTAGTGAGATTGTCTCAAAAAAACATAAAGCAAAACATAGTTCTGGAAAGAGTCAAGAGGCAAACACCTTGCACATGGGAAAAGCATTGAGGGTGCTGGGCCATCTGGAGTTTCTTTTCAGTACAGATTCACACCAGCCTGAGTGCATATATAGCCCTGCTTCCTACTTCCGCTAGGGGTGGGTCAGGGAAGAGGTGATGCACTGCCCACCCAAGGTGGGTTGTAAAAAAAAGCCCTAAAATGAGGGAGTAGAAGTGCAGGTGCTTTGGCAGCAAACTTTCCTGCCCCGTTCTAACCCTGTGGAATGAGGCTTCCTGCTCCCACCCCTCATCCCTCAGCTGACCCCCGACAAAGCCTCTGGTCTTGGAGAAAGGCTAAACCCAGACTTCATATGCCACTGCAGAAGTTGAGAAGCTGACTGGTGTGACAGATGGTCGGGGTGTCCCAGTGGTATCATCCACGCAGAGGGCAGAGGATTCTAGCGAAAGTCATGAGGACGAGCAGGTGGTGAGCAGCAACCAAAGAAAAAACTGCATGTGCACGAAGATACTCTCATAACTGGGCAGATGTGGTGGTGGTGGGGGAGGGGTGTGAGCTTCAACATCCCAGCCTGGATCCTGTCGGGTTGCTATGAGTATGTGTTGTGTCCTGTAGGTGTCTACATGTCTGCCTAGGCAGACATGCTGAGGGTGTCTGTGTGGAGAGAACTTAGGGTGATGTGACTAGGTGTAAAAGGAGTGGGGCATGAATTTCTCTTGCTGTGTGTGCCTGGATGTATTGTGTGCAGTTGTGAGGCTGCCTGCCCTTTCAACTCTGACTTGTCTACCCTTTCTCTCTGGTAGCCTGAGGGGCGGGTCCCAAATATGCTGTTTCCTAGAGGGGCTAGAAAGCTACCCCCTCTGAACCTCACCCACCAGACACCCCCGTGGCAGGAGGAGGTGAGCTCTACTGGGCCGGGCTGATCTGGGTGGGCTGGGAGGAAAGGTAGATCAGACTATAACAACTAAAGTGGCTTCTGATCCCCAGTTCAAGGGGCAGGTGAACCTGCATGTGTTTGAGGACTGGTGTGGAGGCGCTGTGGGCCACCTAAGAAGGAACCTGCACTTCCCGCTGTTTCCTCATGTGAGTGCCTCAGAAGAAACTGGGCAAGCGGGTGGGCCAGGCGCACAGTGAGTCATTGGTTGCTGCCCCATCCTCAGACTCGCACTACTGTAAAGAAGTTGGCTGTGTCCCCCAAGTGGAAGAACTATGGACTCAGGATTTTTGGCTTCATCCACCCAGCCAGAGATGGTGAGTAGGCGGGGTGAGCCAGTGGTAGGAAGTCTTGAATGATCAGCTCCCTGAGCCCCTGTCCTGTGGACTAGGAGACATCCAGTTCTCTGTGGCTTCTGATGACAACTCTGAGTTCTGGCTGAGCTTGGATGAGAGCCCAGCGGCCGCTCAGCTTGTGGCCTTTGTGGGCAAGGTAGGTTCTACCCTCCTGGCCCAGAGCTTCCATCAACACCCACCTATCTTCACTGGGCCTCCTGCAGCCTCTTAGAAATATGTACTGGATGGGTCAGATGCATGCAAAGAGAACATGAACACCTCTCTGTTCCCTTTGTATCACCCCTAGACTGGCTCTGAGTGGACAGCACCTGGAGAATTCACCAAGTTCAGCTCCCAGGTGTCAAAGCCCCGGCGGTGAGTGACTGAGGGTATATACATTCATGTGTGTATGCACAATATGTGTTGGCATGTGAGAGGGAGGCTGGGTATCACCTAACCCTGGGCACTCTTGCACACACTACACAAACACTGTCTTCTTGAAGGACCAGCCCGGAGGGATATGAGAGTTCTTCCCCATTCTCTGGGCTTTCAATCTGTCTGATGAGGGACAAGCCCTGACTCCTTTATGTCAACAGGCTCATGGCCTCCCGGAGGTACTACTTTGAACTGCTTCACAAGCAAGATGACAAGGGCTCAGACCATGTGGAAGTGGGTGTGAGTGTGGCCTACCCTCCAGAGGAGCTCCAAAGACCACAGCTCCCCTCCCCATCCATCTCTTGCCTTTGTAGGACAGTCACTGCAGACTGGTCCCCACCTTGAAGGATTTCCAGTGTGGGAGACAAAGCAGATAATCAGGGACATGGGCCCGGACAGAAAGAAATGCTCTGCCTGCTGGGTATGCAGAGGGGCTGCACTGATGAGTGGACCTTCACCAGGGAACATGGAAGGGAAAGGGTTCAGAGAAGAAAGTGCAATGTGAATTCTATACATTGAGAACTGGTCCTCATTTTCAGCATCTTCTGGGACCCCAAAAGGTCTGGTAGCCAGATCAGTCCAGGCCTACTGTGCTGTGTTGGACTGTTCAGACTATCCCTAGAGTGAGGCAATAGGATTTGCATGCCAAGAATGCCTCTGGCCACTGTAGAGAGATAGGGAGCTAGGAGAAGCCACCTCAGGAGTGTATTGGTTACTTTAGTGATTATTGTAACAAAATAACTGGTAAGAAGCAACTTAAAAGGAAGGAGGGATTAATTTTGTCTAGCAGTTTGAGGTTACAGTTTATCAAGAAGGGGAAATCATGGTTGCAGGAGTGTGAGGCAGCTGGTCACATTGTATCCATAGTCAGAAGCAGGGAGAGATGAATGTTGGTGCCCAACTCACTTTCTATCTTTTATTTAGTCTTGGACCCCAGCCCATGGAATAGTACTGCCCACATTTTAGAGTCTTCTCACCTCAACTAACATAATCTAGATAATCCCTCACAGACATGCCTAGAGGCTTGTCTCCAGTAATTCTAGATCCTGTCAAGTTGATAATCAGTTTTAACCATCACAGGGAAGAAAGATAGGTCATTGAGAGGTAGAAAGGAGGGTTCTACAGAAAGACAGAGAAGAGTCTGGAGGTTGAGAGACAGTGGCCACAGAAGGAAGAGGGTTCTGAACTACAGCAGTATAGGCTATCATGTCACCCCAACTCAACAGGGTAGAGACTGAGTTTGGATGGCCCTGGGGAAGCAAAGGGAGTTGGTATAAAGGCCCAGGATGAGCTGGCAGCACAAGTACAGAGTCAGCTCTGGAGGAACCCCAACTTGAGAGGGATGGGAGAAGGGCCACATCTACAAAGGATACTTGGGAACAACCTGGAAGTGGGTCATGGAAAGGGCCACTAGGACTAGGGCTGGGGAAGAGTCCAGCAGTGACCTTAGGAAGGTACCATGTAAAACCAGAGAGCAGGTAGGGTCAGAAGCCATAGCCAGCAAGCCAGGAGTTGGGAGGGAGTGAAGAAGGGAGGAAAGAAGGAAAGGTGGGTGGGCCTACCTGCCCCTGGGGCCCTTCAGTCTTCTGAACCTTCTACCAAATACCTCTTTAGGTCCCTCTCCCATCCACACCCAAGCCTCTTGTACCCTTTGAGGGTTTTTGTACTCTAGTCCCCAACCCCTGATCTTTGGAACCAGGACCCAGCCTCTTTCTTATCCCTACCCCCCCAGTGGCGAGCTTTCCTGCCTGGTCTGAAGTTCGAGGTCATTGGCTCTGCTCACATTTCCCTCTACACAGGTGCGGGCTGACAATTTCTTTATGGGAATGGCTGGGTTTGAATGGATGGGCTCAGAGTGGGGATGGGGAAGGGTAGAGTGCAGCTCCAGATACTCTTCTGCTCTCAGATGAGTCAACTCTGAAGATGGACCATGTAGATCATGTACCTCAGTCTCCTGCCAGCCATGTGGGGGGATACCTGCCACAGGAGGAACCGAGTGCCGACATGCTACGGCCGGACCCCAGGGACACCTTCTTCCTCAGTGAGAGCAGGATCCAGTGGAGGGTGAGGTCAGAGGGGGGTGAGGGCCAGGGAACAAAGTGACTGTCCCTTCTACAGCTCCTCGAATGGAACCTTCAAGCCTGGAGAACGTACTGGAGCCCTGTGCCTATGCGCCTACCTACATCCTCAAGGATTTTCCCATTGCCAGATACCAGGGACTACAATTTGTAAGTGCCCAGCAAGGAAGACTTCCTAAGGCTGCCCTCTCCCCAAGTCCTGTCCTAAGCCTCTGGCCCCACCCCTAGGTGTACCTGTCCTTTGTTTATCCCAATGACCACACCCGACTCACTCACATGGAGACAGACAATAAATGCTTCTATCGTGAATCCCCACTATACCTGGAAAGGTAGGTGGGTGGGGAATCCCATCAGAAGGGGAGGGACCTCAATGAGGCAGGTGTCTGATGCCCTCTCTCCTTCAGGTTCGGGTTCTATAAATACATGAAGATGGACAAGGAAGAGGGAGAGGAAGATGAGGAGGAAGTTCAGCGTAGGGCCTTCCTCTTCCTCAATGCAGATGGTAAGTGTCCCATACCATTTCTGTCCCCCCAGCCTATCTGCCTGGTACTGCCTGCTTACCATACACTTTCCACAGACTTCCTGGATGATGAAGATGAACAGGAACTGCTAGACAGTCTTGAGCCCACTGATGCATCCCTGAGGCAGAGCCACAATACCCCAATCACAGCAGCCTCCACTAAGACTGCAGCCACCCCCACTCCGCCTACAACCAGTCCCCTGAAGGAGCAGATCCCCAGACACTCCAGGGCACTGAATTGGGCCCCACGTCCATTGCCCCTCTTCTTGGGTCGAGCGCCACCTCCCCGAACTGCAGAGAAATCTTCCTCAAAGGTGTACGTGACCAGGGTGCGGCCTGGACAGCGGGCTTCCCCAAAGGCACTTCGAGACCCACCATGGCCACCCTTCCCCGGTATCTTCGTGCATCCCAGACCACTGCCCAGAGTACAATTACGGGCACCCCCACATCCACCTCGGCCTCAGGGCCATAGGACCAGTGGCTTCCAGGCCACAGAACTAAGACCCCTAGTCAGGGCACAGGCCACCCAGAAGGACCAGGCACGTGCACAGGGACTCACGGCACCAACGGTGGACTTGAACTCCTCTGCAGAAGCACAGCCTGTGACTTCTTTCCTGAGCCTATCTCAGGTGTCCAGGCCACAGCTGCCTGGAGAGGGTGACGAAGGGGAGGACGATGGGGCCCCTGGTGATGAGGCTGCATCAGAAGACAGTGAGGAAGAGGAGGAGGCCGCAGGCCGGCCGCCGGGCCGCTGGCATGAAGGTGCCATTGACTGGCAGCGTACATTCAGTGTGGGCTCCGTGGACTTCGAGCTGCTGCGCTCTGACTGGAACGACCTGCGCTGCAACGTGTCTGGGAACCTGCAGCTGCCAGAGGCTGAGGCAGTGGACGTGGTGGCTCAGTACATGGAACGGCTTAACGCACGCCACGGCGGGTATGGGGCGGGTTGCCGGGAGGAGATGCCGACCTCCATTTGGGCTCTCACGCCTCCCTTGGTACTCACCAGCACTCTGATCCCCTTGCCCCTCGCTAACAACTAGTACCTTACTGCTGTTTTGTCCAAGTTGAAGGGCTCCCTGGAACCCCACTCAAGGCTAGCTTCATATCCTTTCACTGCCCAGTCCCAAGTCTGCTATCTTGAACCTAGCTAGACCCAAGGATAGATCCAAACTACAGGGATTACTAGCCAGTCACAGCTAGACACTGCAAAGACAGCCTTTTCCACAGACCCAAGAGTCAAGCTCAGGATTCCCAGACCCCTCCTCTCCCTGTACAGCACTGTAGAGCCTTCACTAGAGGTCTATGCCTGACTTTGTGGGGAGGACAGGGCTTCTGGCCCCTCTGGCCTCCCAGGTCTCAGGAATCCAACTTGTGTGTACCCCATATTGAGGGGGGAAAAGGACCCTAATTTATCTTTGAGAGAGTTCTCAGAAGAGGTCATACCTTTCATTGCCATCCTTTAGGGAAGGTAGAACCTCTAGACCTTGAGGACACCCTAGCAATCAGGATAGACAGCCAGGCTCAACAGAAAGTTATAAACAGGGGTTGGCCCCCTCTGGGTTGTACACAGGTGTGTTGCTGCTTCAGAGGGGAAGAGCATGACAGTCCTTGTACAGGGCAGTGATGGGGTGGCCTGGGACCCTCCCACCACTAGGCCATGCTCCTGGGTAGCTCTAAGTTTCCTTAAAGCAGTTCATTGTCCCATGACCTTCAGGGAGCTATCCAGCCTAAGTGGTCATGGCTGTGATCCTGCTTTTGCCCATCTGGGTGTGGGTGGCCCCAAGGAGTGACCAAGAGTGTTTGAGAGCAGAAAGTTGGGTGGAGCAGGTATAGATGAGGAGTCTAGGCCCACCAGAGGTCTCACTGATGGACTCCCAAAGAGGAGCAATGGCTATCACCAGAAGGCAAGAAGCAGAATGAGTAGCCCCAGGCATGAGGAAGACTGCCTGAGGAAGAATGGAGGGTAGTCGGAGAGGGTGAGAAAGAAAGGGAAAGAGCCCATGGGAGGACCAGCAGCTTCCTCCTGACAGTGCTGTAAGAGGATAACCATCACAGGGAAGGATTGAGAGGCCACCTGGGAGATGGCTGTCAGAGGCTCACCATCCCCTAGTGTAGTCTCCAGTACTTCCTGCTGGGCTGGAGAATGGAGGTGCTGGCAGGTTAGCCACCAAGTAGGAACTCCCAAATGGGTGGCAGGTTTAATACGGTCCACTGAGTTCAGCTGCATCGTGACAAAGGCTGGGTGGGGTGGAGCCGAGGCTCTTGGTGGCTGACCAGCTCTGCCCCGCAGGCGCTTTGCACTTCTGCGCATCGTGAACGTGGAGAAGCGCCGAGATTCTGCTCGCGGAAGCCGTTTCCTCCTGGAACTGGAGCTGCAAGAGCGCGGGGGCAGCCGCTTGCGCCTGTCAGAGTATGTCTTCCTGCGACTGCCTGGAGCCCATGTCGGGGATGAAGACGGAGAGAGTCCTGAGCCCCCTCCAGCCTCCTCAGCCCACCCTGATGGTCGTCCGGAACTCTGCCGGCCACTGCACCTGGCCTGGCACCAGGATGTCATGGTTCACTTCATTGTGCCAGGTGCTCGAACCTCTTGGGCAGACAGGCTCCAGAATACCTTGGGGAAGGAGGAGAATGTTAATGCCAAGGGTCAGGGGTGGCTGGGAGGAGAGTATCCCCAATGGGGAGCCATGGCAGTCCTGCCAAGTTGGCTTAGTGGTGCCCCCTCCTCCAGTGAAGAATCAGGCGCGCTGGGTAGCACAGTTTCTGGCAGACATGGCTGCACTGCATGCACACACCGGGGACTCACACTTCAACATCATCTTAGTGGACTTCGAGAGTGAGGACATGGACGTGAAGCAGGCCCTGAGCGTGGCACAGCTGCCCCGGTAATGATGCCCCCATCACCACCTAGGTGGTGGGTTCTCATCACCCCCCCCCAACCCTCCCGGGCTATGTCTCCTATGACTGCTTCACTCCCCCAGGTACCAATACCTGAGACGAACAGGAAACTTTGAGCGTTCTGCAGGCCTGCAGGCTGGAGTGGATGCAGTGGAGGTCTGTGGGCCAGTTGGGCTTAGGGGAGAAAAACGAGGGTTCTGAGGAGATCACCTTGGGGAGGTAGTGAGTAGGACTCAGACATCCCAACTTACAGGACCCCAGCAGCATCGTTTTCCTCTGTGACCTGCACATCCACTTCCCACCCAATATCCTGGACAGCATCCGCAAGCATTGTGTGGAGGGCAAGCTGGCCTTCGCCCCTGTGGTCATGCGTCTGGGCTGTGGAAGTTCACCACACAACCCACATGGTAAGGCCCCCAAGTGCCGCCCCCCGGGGGGAATGGTAGGTTACCAAAAACACCAGGGCAAAGTCCAAGTCCAACCTCAAGGTCCCCATCAATACCCCCATAGTACCAGGTCATGCAGAATTCAAAAGAACCTCCCCCTGTGGGCCTATGTGCCACTGGATGATGATCAAATACCAGAGGGTGACCCCTTAAGAGTTCCCAGAATAAGGCAGCATTTTGGGATCCCTCCTGAGGTCCCCTAGTCCTCCCTGGGGAAAATGCCTTAAGGACTACTTCCTGATGGTCACCCTTCCCGCCCCAAGGTTACTGGGAGGTGAATGGATTTGGCCTTTTTGGGATCTACAAATCGGACTTTGACCGAGTGGGAGGCATGAACACTGAGGAGTTCCGAGACCAGTGGGGAGGCGAGGACTGGGAGCTTCTGGACAGGTGACTGCCCTTCCTAACCTCAGACTGAGACACCACCTCCATGGGTGACAGGGCCCCACATGCCAAACAGACCTTACCATCCCAAGATCATATTAGGCCCACAAAGACAATTCTACCCACTCCACTCCCCAAACCCCTTCCCAACCCCAGGCTCCTGCAATCTCAGGGCAGCCCTGACCTACAGTATCAGAACCAGGGTTTGACATTCCATCCACCCACCCCAGGGTCCTGCAGGCAGGGCTAGAGGTGGAGAGGCTTCGACTGCGACACTTTTACCACCACTACCATTCCAAGCGAGGCATGTGGGCCAGACGCAGCCGCAAGGGCTCCCGTGCAGAGTGAGCCTGAAGTCCTGGAAGCCTTCCCAGCCACTGG
This sequence comes from Nannospalax galili, assembly GCF_000622305.1. Lineage (NCBI taxonomy): Eukaryota > Metazoa > Chordata > Mammalia > Rodentia > Spalacidae > Nannospalax > Nannospalax galili. The sequence goes on from NW_008356261.1 coordinate 477,443, forward strand.
GTCTTGAGGCAGCAGCTGAAATCAGAAACTCAGAGCCTGATCTAGGCTTTGCTGCCACCTGTGCTGGACCCCCAAAGCCTCTTCTGTGGCCCTAGATAGGCAGCCTTCATGGTGGGGTGGGAACCTTGGTCCCCATACTCCCTGATGATTTCTGTGAAATTTTCTGTAGAAATGACATTGTTTTCAGAATTTACAAGAGTTCTGTCTGTTCTGTTTTTTATTCAGAATGAAATGAAATATTTTTTTTAGTTCTGACTTGTTCTCTGTGACTGTTCTCTTGGGAGGCAGAGGCCTGGTCACCAGGGTGGCGCAGGGTATTGCAGCCCCCCATCCCCTACTCCCCATCGTTACTTCTGGTTCCACCTGCTTTCTATGGAGTCTGGCTACTAAGAACAGACACCACAAGAGACTTTCCCACACAGGGCTATTACCCAGCCAGCAGATGTGGAACACCAAGTCTCCAGTGTCCCTTGATTTGCCCACTTCACAGGTAAGAAGGACCCACACAGCCAGCAGAGACCTGCTAAAGTCCCCAGTTACTCACAATGCCTTCTCTATGTCTAGTTGAGATGAATTGTCCCCACTCACAGACATTTCACAAGAAAAGCACTGGTTTAAGAACCTATGCTACCAACCAAGTGTTGGTGACACACACCTTTAATCCCAGCACTTACTTGGGAGACAGACACAGCCAGTTTTCTGTGAGCTCAAGGCCAGCCTGGTCTACATAGCAAGTTCCAGATCACCCAGGGCTACATAGTGAGACCCTGTCCTAAAATAAAATAAAACCTTTTAATTTTTTTAAAGGCACAGTAATGCACACCTATAATCCTAGCACTTAGGTGGCCAAGGCAGGAGGATCTTAAGTTTGAGGCCAACAAGAGCAAAGTAGCAAGACCATGTGTCAAAGGAAGAAAAAATGCGTGACGCTAAGAAAAAAAATTTTAACATATGGAAAGGAAAAGGGAACCAAAGTAAAAGGCAAGTAAAACACATACATCAGAGTTGTCTCAGAGGCAGAAGAACTACAGAATCTCACCAGTGGGCTGTGCTTACACCTCAGTTTATAGATTCATGCTAAGGAGTTTTCCATTGGGCACCAGCCATGGGTCAGAACTTCTTGGAGAACTTACATCCTAGCACAGCACAGAAGCAGCATCCAACAGATGCACTAGTGTAATGTCTGATGTGAGCTTTTAGAGAAAAATAAAGCTACTGAAGAAAGTTAGCAAATCTGAGTAATAAATCTAGGTGATGCTGCATTTGTAAACTGAGTGGTCAGGAAAAGTAAGCCTGAGGAGGTCTTCCCCATCCCTGGGGGCAGGGAATGGATAGACATTTGAGGAAAATTTAGAAAATCAACTGATGGTGAAAATAATGGAAACAGAAATTATTGGCAGCACTTCAGGAGGAAATGGGAGCGTGTAATAAAATATAGAAATAAAAGCCACTTTAGCATTTGAAATGTAGCCAAGTGGTAGGTCCACTTGACTAGCATCCACAAATCCCTGGGTTTTGTCCTCAGCACACACACACACACACACACACACACACACACACACACACATCTTTGGGCTGGAGATGGCTCAGTAGTTAAGAGCACTTACTGCTCTTCCAGAGGACCTGAGTTTAGTTCCCAGCACCCACATCAGGCAGCTCAAAACCACCTATAACGCCAGCTCCAGGGGCTTTGATGCCCTCTTCTGGCCTCTGCAGGCATCTGCACTCATGTGCATATACCCACAGATAGATACACATGTATACATAGTTAAAGATACATTTTTGTTTTTCAAAAACTAGCTATTTCAAAAATGAAATTTCACAGAACTAAATGGAAAGTAACAGATAAAAGCGATCTAGCCATGGTGGCATTCATCTGTAATCCCAGCATTCAGGAGGCTGAGGAAGGAAGACTGTCACAAGTTAGAGGCAATCACTGGTCTACATAGTGAATTCCAGGCCAACCAGAGCTATATAATGAGATCTTTTCTCAAGAAACCAAACAACACAGGGCTGAAGGGATGGCTCAATGGTTAAGAGCACTGACTGCTCTTGCAAAGGACCCAGATTCGGTTCCAGCAGCCACATGGTGACTAACAACCATCCATACCTTCAGTTCCAGGGATCTCACACCCTCTTCTGACCTCCAGGGCACTGCATGATGCAGGTACACTTACATGCAAGCAAAAACTCATACACAAAATACCAATAATAAAATATTTTCAAATGTTTTTAAAAAGAGCATTTATTGCTCTTGCAAAAGGACCCAAATCCAGTTCCCCAGCACCTACACTGGGTGGCTCACATCCACCTATTACTCCAGCTCCAGAGGGATCTTAAGCCTTTGACCACCTTGGGTACATGCACTCATGTGCATATACACACACATGCACAATTTTTAAAAAATAAATATTTTTAAAGCCCAACAATGATGAAAGTGACCCATGAAAAGACAACAGATGACAGGGGCTGGAGAGATGGCTCAGTGGTTAAGAACACTGACCGTTCTTGCAGAAGACCCGGGTTCGAATCCCAGCACCCACATGGCAGCTAACAACTGTCCGCAACTCCAGTCCCAGGGGATCTGACAGCCTCTTCTGTCCTCCTCCTTGGGCATTGAACAACATGGGTGCACTTACCTACATGCAGGCATCACACTCATACACATAAAATTAAAAAATAAATATTTTTTAAGACAACAGATGACAAAACACAAGTAGAAGATCCAAGAGGAAAGATGAAAGAAAAAACTTTCCCAGAATAAATAGAGGCCAGATTCAAAGAAAACACTATACATAACCAAAAGTGACCAATGCATTTGCAAATGAAGTCACTGGGTTTCCAGGTTAGAGCTCTATGGGCATCATAGAGTGGTGGGAGGCCCTGCTAACTTGAGAGGTGGCCAGCTGTGGAACTCAACAAGATCTTTGCTAAATCCTGATGATGGGAGTGAGCCTCAAGTGGTTCTAGCATACATGCTGCTTGGGTATGGAGGCAGCTGGCAGGCTCTCTATAAGCATTCACAAGGGCTCCATAGAGGTGGAGGCATCAGGAAGAGATTTATAGAACCAAAGAAGCAGTCTCTAAACCAGACTAAAGCCCCACCACTAAGAGAAAGCAGACAGCCCCCTCAGAGGAAGTGCCCAGGAAGTGGCCCAGACCTAGAGAGGGGACTGTCAGGAACTCCACCAAGACCCCATTCTGCCAGCTAGTACCACTCCAGGTCTCCCCTGTTTTACTGTCACTCATGGTCAGAAATGCCTCTAGACACCCTGGCTTGCTTTATAACTTCTGGAAATTCATTTAGTCTTATGGAGCCTCAGTTTCACCATCTATAAATGAAGGTAGTCATAGCTCCACCCTCCTGGAGTTTCTGAAAGGATTAAGGGCAGAGTGTGAACAAACCATTCATCGCCCTGCCTAGTACTTCTTTTTTGGAGTCAGCATCAGTCGGCCCTCTAGGCACAATCACTGCCATGGGGCAGTGCGTCCCTCCCTCGCCCCTTCCTTCCTTCCTCTCCTTAATTCCATCTCTTTACAGAGGTTAATACACCACACACACACACACACACACACACACACACACACACACACACACATACACCACACACACACACACACATGAATGGAGCGCAATACACACACACACACACACACACAAGCATAGGTGTTCCCGTGCTTTACCTCATTGCTGTGTTACTCTTTGGTCCTTGGTTATGATTTAGGGGGTCTCTGCCACAGACTGGCCACTACTCCACACTGCTCTCATCACTGCACTGTCCAGGAGAGAAAACAGCTCAGGGAGAAGTCCTGACTGTGCCACAGGAGCTTCCCTCAGAAGTGGACCAATACAGATGAACTGATAGGAAGATGGACATGTGTCCACACATACCAGTGACCTAGACCCACACTCTTCAACTACCTTCCACACCCAGGCTGCAAGGCTGGGGCTGGGGCAAGGGCAGAGATGGTAAAACCAGCATATCCATGGGCTAGGGGCAGCATACCCATAGGATGGGGCAGGAGGCTACACTGCCTGTGAAAATGTGGAGTGGCACTTATAGGGCAAGTCCGGGTTGGCTCTGTAGAAGAGGTAGTCTTTGGGTGGGACATGATACTGCTCAGACCACTGGACATCACCAGTGCAGGGACACGCACCTTGGATCTCAAGTCAGGCAGCTCTGCTCAGCCGGTTCGTCAACTCACACCAAGGCAGTGCCAACATGCCCTTACCCTGCCCCTCAGGCTTCATAACCACTAGGAACCTCCTTAACCTGTCTGTACCCCAGCACAGTCAGGAAACGTGTGTTTGAAAGAGTCTGCTATTAACAACCTCACACTCCCCCAGCCTTCCACCTTCTGCTCCTTAGTATGCCATCCTTCACCCTTTATTTCCCCACACGCTCCCAGCCCACATCCTAGCCCTCTGGGTCCTTCCCCTGCTCCTTCCTTAAATGCCCACCTCATCTAGCAAGGGGAGTCCTCCCACTCCTCCCCGACTCAGAGCCCCGAAAAGCCTCCCTACTTTCCACTCCCCTCTCGAAAGGGATACTCGCTGGGGGGTACAGGGGAGGGTAATGACCCACCAAGCTCTTCACTCACCCTTCAGGATCTTGAGGTTCCAGATTATACCAGAGTTTCTGATTATACGAGAGTCAGACATCTGTTTCTAAGCTCCAAGCAAGCCCTCCCTCATGCATCAGACCACTTCCTCCTCTAAGCCCTGCCATATCCTTCCCACCCTTCCTCCTCAGTGGCTCCAGAGAGATGGCGAAACTGAGGGGACACTGGTCACAGGGGTCAGAAAAAGACCCAAGTGTGGGACTGATAGTCATGGGGACAGGCATTCCTGATCCTGCCAAGCCATACAGCCACAGACTTTTTAGGGACACTGAGCCCCAGATGTGGTGGTCTGTGGCCTGGTGAGTGAAAAGTGGGTATAGTGCTCAGTCCCCACGTCCTTATGAAAACTGATCACAGCTGCAGCCCTCCTCTGCCGAGGGGAGGCCCTGGAGAGGCCACAGGCTGACTCTAGGCGCCATGGAGGCTGTCTCCACACCCACTGGGTGCCTCCTTCCCATCTGGCTCTAACCATACCTAAGCCCCCTACAGCTCTGCGTGGTTCCAGCCCTCCACTGTGTACTCTCCTGGAACCCTTTCTTTGTATGCTCTGCCCCAGCCTAGCTGCTGCAGAACTCTGGGTGAGCCTGGTGCATGCAGGGCGGGCCTCTGCCGGGCCAGGCGTGTGCCTCCAGGCCGCGCAGCACTGCACAAACTTGTCTCCCGGGATATTTCCACACGAGACACGTCTCCCAGGGAAGCAACCGGTCTGATGAGATGGGTGTGCAACATTCCCATCCCGCCCTCGGTGCCCCCACAGTACCATCTCCAAGCAGAGGCTGTTGCCCATAAGAGCTGGGCTCTGATGGAGCCCACCACAGGAGCACCGACCAGGATGGAGCCCAGGACGAGCTGGGTCACAGCAGCTAGAATGAGTCAGGAGGCCAGCAGAATCCAGGCCAGTGGCAGGGTAGGTCTCTTGGCCCTTGCTCCAACCCCTATTACCAGCGAACCCTAACAAGCTCCATTCTGGAGGGGCTTCATCCTCCAAGCTCCATCCCCAATCCCCACTGGCCTCTGCCTTCCACTGACTCTTCCCTACTCTGCTCTGACCTTGTCCCTGATGCTGCTTGCTCCCTCTGAGGGTTCCCCCAGCCATCCTCTGTTAAGGGTATGGCCAAGGGCCTGCCATGAGGGATAGAATGCTGAAAGAGCCTAGGGGCTAGGTCCTGGGAAGAGGCAGAGACTGGGAATGGAGGAATGCCAGAGGGAAGAACAGGGGACATACCAAGGCATCTTGTCCCAAATTCCGGCCCTCTTGAATTTGACCCCTAACATCCCAGTCTGCCTGGATGCCAGGCCTAACCAGTGGTATGCTGAGCTACCTAACAGGGGTGCTTGAAAGATCTTCTACAGACAAACTCTAATGTCCCTCGCTTCCAGCCCTCCCACCTTCTCTTTCCCAACCCCCAACCCCACTCCTCCTGCCCACCCCACCCCCCCCATCCCCAGCCTAGCAGGCGCTGACATGAGCAGAGGCCCCTCTGAGTCAACCCCTTGGGGCAGCCCCGCCTGCTTGCCCTGACTCATATGTTGGGAACGGGCCTCCCACCCCAGCCCTGGGGGGCAGAAGCTGGTGAGAGGTGCCAGAGAGGGCCAAACAACTCTTCTGAGGCCTCTAGAGTGGTGGGGGTTGGGGTGAGTTCCTGGGTCTGCAGCTTACAAGTAGGAATCTATCTGTCACTGATTGATCTGAGTTCCAAGACCCAGACATAGAACCTCGATGAGGTTGTCTTCAACCCTAAAACTACAGCCCTCAAATCGTTTATCCTTACCAGAACCATAAACACTAAACTGTCTTCTTGATGCAAACTCTGCCTGGGCCTTGCCAAGCCTGGGTCTGGCTGTCTGGGAGGCTGCCTGGTCTTTGAAACTCTAGCGCCCCCAAGTTCCAGACTGCGACAACCCTTTCCCTCTGGCTGGGAGTGGCAGGCTCTGGCCTCTCCATTGGTTCCCCATTCTTCACTCATACTCAGAACAATGGCACCCACAGGGCCTGGTCTGGCCTTGTCAGCCTGAGATCAAGTAGAACTCTCATCCCTTTGGTCCTGTCCTAGGTAGGAAAGAAGAAAAGGGAAGACCACGCCATGACTTAAGGACTCAGGGCCTGTTCTTCCGCCCAAATTCCACCTTAAGCAGGCCGTGGCCCCTCCCTCCCACCTGGCCCAGGTGTCCCCGCCCCCAGCCTAGCTCAGGGCTGGGCGGGTGTCTGTCTCTGGGCCAGCTCTAAGCGCGCCAGCCAGGAAGAGACTTTGGGAATCCGGCCTTGAGGGACAAGACCGGGAAAAGGCCCAGGCCTGGTGGGCTGGCCTGTAGCCCCTATCACCATGCAGGACAGTAACTTCCTGCTGTCCGCCCTGCAGCCCGAGGCTGGTGTATGCTCCCTGGCATTACCCTCAGACCTACAGCTGGATCGTCGGGGTGCTGAGGGGCCAGAGGCTGATCGGCTGCGGGCAGCCCGAGTCCAAGAGCAAGTCCGAGCCCGCCTCCTGCAGCTGGGCCAGCAGTCGCGGCACAATGGGGCTGCTGAGCCTGATGGCGCCACCGAGGCTTCCAGAGGTAGGCAAACTCCGGCATGATAGACAACGGGTAATGGTGAAGGTGGCAATGTGGACGGTGGCATCTAGAGGCGACCAGGGCGGGTGTGGCGGTGCCAAGGGCAGAGGCCATACAAGCTCTGGGTTCAGGCCTTGACTCACCTCACTGAGGCCTGTTCTGTCCTGAGTCACCACCACACCCCAGCGGGCGTGGGGAGCAGCCTGGGTGGGGCGTTCCTCCTCCCCAGCAAGGACCCCAGAGCCCACCAGGGACCAGTCCTGGCCAGACCCATCTGCTCCCTTCTGTGGGGTAAGACTGAGGAAGCACTAGGTGAGCGGCCAGGCCTATCTGTCAGCAAACCCGGAACACATTTGTGCACAGCCCCGCAGAACACAGGCTCACTCGCAGTCTCAGATAAGGGCCAGCATCCCTCCTCATGCTATGGAAGTGAGTGGAACAGTAGCATGTAGTGGGGGGTGATCTGGGACACTGCCGGCCTGTCTGGAGCAGGGGCTCCCTGAGGAATTGCAGGGCTAGGCCTGATGGGAGTGACCCAGATAGTCTCCATGAGAATAGCCAGCGGGTACTCCTCAGGAGCACACTATGTGTGTGTTTGTATGTGTATGTGTGCCTGTGTGTATGTGTGTGCCTGTGTGTCTCTGCGTGTGTGTGTGTGTGTGTGTGTGTGTGTGTGTGTGAGATGGTCACTCTGAGCTCTGGATAGTCATTCCAGAACTATCATTTACTCCCTGCCAGGCTATAAAAATAGGGATTAAGTTCAGACAATACAATGAACCTCTCTATTCAGGGGTCCAGACCCAGTTCACAATGATCCACATGATGTCTAGAAGGTCCACTGGTCAGTGGGAGGGGGTTGTCTGGCAAAAGAGCTGGCCAGGAACTGGATTGCTGTCTGAATCTTTCTAAGCCTCAGTCTTACTGGGGCCAAGTTGGTACCCAGGGGTCATGGGATAGGGGAGGGTGCAAGGAGGGGTTAATTACCACCTGACTACCCTACCAATTAGGGGGAGGAGGATAGTAATTTGGGGGTGGGCGTAAGATCCCCAGGCTGGGGTGTGCCCCCAAGTCTGGGCCTCACTAGCGTCAAAGGGTTAACAGCCCCTGCCCAGAAGCCTTATTAACCTGGGTGGGTCTGGGGAACATAAGACTGTCCGCCCCCTGGACAGAGTTTGGGGAGGAGCAAGAGCCCCTTCCCCATACCCATAATGACCCCTGTAGAAGTTACTCTGCCCAGTTAGGCTCTTCATAAGCAAAGATCCTGGCAAAGGCTGAGCCCCACCCAAGGCTTGCCTGTTGTCACATCCCCTCTTGGGATGATTCCTGGCTAGTCCCGTATTCCCCTATCCCTCTACTCTGTACCCACCATCTGTTCATTCAGTTGTCCATGATTCTCACTCATTTCCAACTCTCCTACCCATCCACCTATCATTCCAAGCCTCTGACCAGTCCTCCCTCCCCACTCATCAACCTTTTTGTCCACTGACCATGGAGCTGGGCTGACGCCCTGTCCTCAGCAAATACATAGCTGGATAGGTTGGGTGTGGTCCCTGCCTCAGGCTTTGAGAGGTGGGAGAGGCCATTCCCATCAAGGCAGACTGGTCCAGGAAGAGTGTATCCTTGGCCAGCACAATGTAACTCCCTGTGACTGTGGCACAAGAAGAGCTCAAAGGAGGTCAACATAGTTGGGGAAGACCAGGCTGGCTTCCTGGAGGGGGCCAGGTGTTGTACCTTGGTGGGAACTGGACACTTGATAGAGACTCTGGCACATTCTCCAGGCAGCCCAGAGGTCAACAGGGTGAGTTGTTTGAACTCCTTTGAACAGAGGAGGCACAATTGGGAATGTTGGGGAAAGAGGGCCTACCGGGGCCAACTGGATGAAACAAGCTAAAGCCAGGCATCAGCCCCAGAGTCCACCTGGCCTTCCAACCCTGGGTCTGACAGCACTCTCAGGGTTGTAGACAGAGATTTCTGCAGAAGGTAGGAGTGAAGCCAACACTTTGCCATTTATCATGATGAGGCTGCCATTGTCTCTGTTCACAGGCATGTCCAGGGGTCAGTACCATACCATGCAAACTGGCTTCAGCTCCCGATCCCAGGGCCTGAGTGGAGACAAGACCTCGGTGAGTCAAGGAATCAGCTTTGCAGGCCACACTGAGAGGGAGGCACTATAGGGAAGGCTGGGAGCTCCAGGTCAGATGGGGAGGGTGCCAAGTAAACCACAGATACTTCACTGTGCCCTCCCCTCCTCCCATAGGCCTTCCGACCCATGGCCAAGCCAGCCTACAATTCCACCTCCTGGTCCTCCCGCTCAGCTGTGGACCTGAGCTGTAGTCGGAGGCTGAGCTCTGCCCACAACGGGGGCAGTGCATTTGGGGCTGTGGGGTATGGTGGTGCCCAGCCCACTCCACCCATCCCCACCCGGCCAGTGTCCTTCCATGAGCGTGGTGGGGCAGCCAGCCGGGCCGACTATGACACATTGTCCCTACGCTCACTGAGGCTGGGACCAGGAGGCCTGGATGACCGCTATAGTGTGGTGTCAGAGCAACTGGAACCTGCAGCTGCCTCCACCTATAGAGCCTTTGCTTATGAGCGCCAAGCCAGCTCCAGCTCAAGCCGTGCAGGAGGCCTGGACTGGCCAGAAACAACTGAAGGCCCCCCCAGTCGGACCATCCGTGCACCTGCCATGCGAACCCTGCAAAGATTTCAGAGCAGTCACCGAAGCCGTGGGGGAACTGGGTCAGTGTCAGGGCCTGGCCTGGAGCCTGTGGCCCGAGCCCCATCAGTGCGCAGCCTCAGTCTTAGCCTGGCCGACTCAGGCCACCTGCCGGATGTGCGTGGGCTAGACAGCTATACTGGCCATCGCACCCTACAGAGGCTCAGCAGTGGGTGAGCACCTGGGCTTGGAGCAGGGAGGGAACTATATGTACCACATAGTCTGGCCCAAACCTGAGGTCCACCTGACAACTGACTGACCCCTGGTTCTGCAGCTTTGATGACATTGACCTGCCTTCAGCAGTCAAATACCTCATGGCCTCAGACCCCAACCTTCAGGTGCTAGGAGCAGCTTACATCCAGCACAGGTGCTACAGTGATGCAGCAGCCAAGAAGCAGGTGATGAACCCCACTGACCACCCCTCACTACCCCTCAGTGACTGCTCCAAAGGCCCTGGATCCCCCTGATAATCAGCACTGGACCCCCCATTCTCCCTAACATCTGGTCCTTGGCCCTCCTTGATAATCACCATTGCTGACTGGGCAGATCCTCTCCAAAGCCTCCTTCATCAGAGGAATGGTGGAAATGTCCTGTTTGTATACACGTGTATCACCTGCACCATCTCCAAACACCTACATACATTTGCATACACATATACAGATTTGCATATGCGTGCATACATCTACTTCACCTGTATCACCTGCACCATCTGGATCACCTACATATATGGAAGTCACTTCAATGTACGTGCACAGACGCATGCATTTTCTCAGTCTGCATGTATCCACATACATCTCCATATATGTGCCACAGGCTCGCAGCCTTCAGGCAGTGCCTAGGCTAGTGAAGCTCTTCAACCACGCCAACCAGGAGGTGCAGCGCCACGCCACAGGCGCCATGCGCAACCTCATCTATGACAACGCAGACAACAAGCTGGCCCTGGTGGAGGAGAACGGCATTTTTGAGCTGTTGCGGACACTTCGAGAACAGGATGATGAGCTACGCAAGAATGTCACAGGTACCCTTGTCCTTCTGTCCTCTCCATTCTGTCCTCCTAATCCCCTTCGCTGTCTTCCCCTCCCCCATCCCTTCTCTCCTGTCCTCTCCCTGTCTCCCTTCACTATATTCCCCTCTCCCTTTGTTCTCCACTGTGTCTGTATCTAACCCCTTGCCTTCCCCATCTTGGGCTTTTTCGGGTTGTTGTTTTGATTTTTATTTTTTATATTACTGTTACTTTGTGCTTGTGTGTGTGTATGTGTGTGTGTGTGTGTGTGTACGCATGCATTCATATGGAGGTCAGGTGCTCACACAGCTCAGCACACCTATGGAGGTCAGGACAACTTTTGGGACTCAGTTCTCTCCTTTAACCATGGATTCTGAGTGTCAAACTCAGTCGTACTTTTGCAGCAAGTCCGTTTACCTGCTGAGCCATCTTGCCCACTCATTTGTTTGTAGACAGTGTCTAACTAGCCCCAGTTGGCATGGAACTCATCATGTAGATCATGCTGGCCTCAATCTCATAGAGATCCACCTGACACTACCTCTCAAGTGCTGGGATTAAATGCATGTGCCACCAGGCCAGGCTTGTTTGTTTAAAAATTTACTATTTTTATTTTATGTGTATGAGTGTATTGCCTGCATTTAAGTGCACCCTTGTCATGCAATGCCTGCAGAAGAGGGTGTCAGGTCCACTGGAACTGGAATAAAAGACAGTTGTTAGTTGCCATGTGAGTGCTGGGAACCAAACCCAGATCCTCTGCAAGAGCAGCCAGTGCTCTTAACTGCTGAGCAATCTCTCCAGCCCCCATTTTTTTTTTTTTGTAGGCCAGGGTCTCATTTTGTAAATCAAACTGGTCTCCATTTCACTATGTAGCACAGGCTAGCCATAAACTCATGACAATCATCCTGCTTTGGCCTCCTGAGTGTTGGAATTACAGGTATGAGCCAACATGCCAAACTAAAGTTTTGTTGATGGTGTTTGTTCTCCCTCTCTTCTCCCCTCCCCTGCTCTCCCCCACCCCATATGTGTGTTGTTTTTGAAATAGAGTTCCACCGTGTGGTCCTGGCTGACTTGACTTGCTGTATAACCCTGACTTACCTGGGACTCTGTGTAGACCAGGTTTACCTCAGACTCACAGAGATCTACCTGCAAATTCTGGGATTAAAGGCATGTGCCACCATGCTTGACTATTGTTTTTCAGAGTCAGCCTCTATGTAGTCCAGGCTGGCCTCAAACTCATAGCAATTCTTCTATAGCCTTCTAAATTCTGAGATCACAAATGTGCTCCACCATACCTACAAAACTATTCTTATTTTCCGTGGTGCTGGAGGGGAATTCGGCCTCATGCACACCAGCTGGGCAAGTGTTACATCACAAGTTACATCTTCAGCCCAGGCTCTTTTTAGTCTACTCCTCTCCCAGGCCCTCATGTCCCCAAATCTTGTATTTCTTGCTCGGTTCCTGCCCTCATAATCCCAAAGGTCACACTGAGGACCTCTCCAGTGGGGTTCTAGAGCAAGGCAAGGCACCAAGAAGGGATGGGAAGCCTCCTCCAAATCATCCCAGAGGAGCCAGAAGGGCTACAGAGCTGACCCTGACCACAGCCTTGGTCCCCTCTTACCCAGGGATCCTGTGGAATCTGTCCTCCAGTGACCACCTGAAGGATCGCCTGGCCCGGGACACACTGGAACAGCTCACAGACCTGGTGCTAAGCCCTCTGTCAGGGGCAGGGGGTCCCCCTCTCATCCAGCAGAATGCCTCTGAGGCAGAGATCTTCTACAATGCTACTGGCTTCCTCAGGTGTGCGAGGTGGAGGCACTGGGCCAGGAGATGCTGACAGGAAAGAGCCAAGTGCCAGAGAAGGAGCAAAGAAGCTTCTAGATGAAGCATTTTTACCTGAGGCCTGAATGACAAAGACAGAATTGGCCAGGGCTTCTGGGAGAAGTGGACAGCAGGGCAGAGTTTAGGGGCTAAGGCAAATAGGCCAAGATAGCCACCAAGTATGAATGTCAGAAGACTCTGGAACTGCACTTAACTTTTGTTCAGTGAAGTCCCTTGTCCTGACATCCACCTTCCCAGTTAATTGGGAGATGGGTATGCAGAGAAGGCCCAACAGGGGGGCACAGGGTCAGTCCCAGCTCAGATCAGTGTCCTCACAGAGATCTACCTGCCTGTGCTTCCCAAGTTCTGGGATTAAAGCCATGTGCCAACAAAGATCGATGTCCAAGAATTTCATCTTAGGGGTATTTCAGGGGTCTCTGTTGGGGCTGGGGGAGCTCTGATCTGCCTCCATCTCCAGGAACCTCAGCTCAGCCTCCCAGGCCACTCGCCAGAAGATGCGTGAGTGCCACGGTCTAGTGGATGCTCTGGTCACCTACATCAACCATGCCCTGGATGTGGGCAAGTGTGAAGATAAGGTGAGGGGCAGCTGGTTAGCCTAGGGGGGCCAGGGACTTCAGCCTGCTCTGACCACCCTCCATTCCATACAGAGCGTAGAAAATGCCGTATGCGTGCTGAGGAACTTGTCCTACCGCCTATATGATGAGATGCCACCATCGGCACTGCAGCGGCTTGAGGGCCGAGGCCGCAGGGACATGGCAGGAGCACCACCCAGCGAAGTGGTGGGCTGCTTCACACCACAGAGCCGGCGGCTACGTGAGGTGGGCACAGGCCTGGGAGGATGGGATCAGGGAGTCCCAGCCTGATGTTCTGACCTTAGTTGTATGCCTAGCCCTGGTTGACCCATGCACTTTCCCACTCAGCTTCCTCTCACAGCCGATGCCCTCACCTTCGCGGAGGTATCTAAGGATCCCAAGGGCCTTGAATGGCTTTGGAGCCCCCAGATTGTGGGACTGTACAACCGGCTGCTGCAACGCTGTGAGCTAAACCGGCATACAACAGAAGCGGCTGCTGGGGCACTGCAGAACATCACGGCAGGAGACCGCAGGGTCAGTGGGCCTAACAGGGACTCCTGGTCCTGTGCTGAGCACGAGGGCACATGGTTAAGAGCCACTCCCCAGGAGTTCATGGCCTGTTGGGGGAGGGATCCCTAAGAGTGAAACACATAATGAGGCTCATATTCAGTCTAAGGGGTGGGGTGGGGGACCCTGTGTGGATTTGGGTTCTGATGTTCTGAACAGAAAAGTTACCTAGTCAGGTCCTAACTGGGCCAGGTCAGAATAGACAAGGTAGCAGGCAAGAGGTAGAGAAGCAATTTGCCTCAATCCTGCTTCAATCCTGAACAGGGCTTGCTAGAGCTGGCTGAGATGTTGCTGGGCTTCACCACCCTCCCTGTCTTTCCCACAGTGGGCAGGTGTGCTAAGCCGCCTGGCCCTGGAGCAAGAGCGCATCCTGAATCCCCTGCTGGACCGTGTTCGCACTGCTGACCACAACCAGCTGCGCTCTCTGACTGGCCTCATCCGAAATCTGTCTCGGAATGCCAGGAACAAGGATGAGATGTGTAAGTTGTTCTGTCCCTAACCCAGGGTCTCTCCAAAAACTGGTTTTTGGTTAGCAAGTCCAATGGAGTGCCAGCCACCAGGGGAGGCAGGGGCCTAGGTGCCAAGGCAGCAGGGAATGTGGTAGACTGACCCTGACCTCCTAACAGCCACCAAAGTGGTGAGCCACCTGATTGAGAAGCTCCCTGGCAGTGTGGGTGAGAAGTGTCCCCCAGCTGAGGTGCTGGTCAACATCATAGCTGTGCTCAACAACCTGGTGGTGGCCAGTCCCATTGCTGCTCGGGACCTGCTCTACTTTGATGGACTCCGAAAGCTGGTCTTCATCAAAAAGAAGAGGGACAGGTGAGGACCGACCCAACCCATGGCAGCATAGCCAGGATACACCCTGCCCATCCTACCTCCTAGCTCTGACCCTGACTCTCTTAAATTCCCCCAGCCCTGACAGTGAGAAGTCCTCCCGAGCAGCCTCCAGCCTCTTGGCCAACCTCTGGCAGTACAGCAAGCTCCACCGTGACTTCCGGGCGGTATGTTTTGCAAAGCCCAGGGAGCAGATGGGATGCCACCATCAGCACTGCAGTGCCTAGAGAACAGGGTCACAGCACATAAGGCCCAGTGTGGGGTATAGGTCATCAGGGAAGGGATGTAAGACTAGAACACAGAGGCAAGGGGCCCAGGCTATACCCAGCATAGTGTGGGGAGGACATGATCAGTGACAGCAAGGCCAGGCTACAGGTGCAATTCTGACCCCCCATTCCCTCTCCACTGCAGAAGGGCTATCGGAAGGAGGACTTCCTGGGCCCATAGGTGAAGCCACCTAGAGATGAAGAGGTTCAGCTTCCAAGAGACAGGCTCAGCCCCTGCTGCTCAACAGTCCGTGGAAGAAGAGCTGATGGCCACAGGGACTCTCCCCAGAGTCCTATGTGCACCTTCAGGGACCAGGGCCACCAGGAAAGGATGGGAGCTTACAGCTGGGGATGGCTTCTGCAGGGCAAGGGTTGGGGCAGGGCTTGAGCTGCTCTGGTGCATGGGGTGGTGACTCAGTCACAATGGCAGAGGTGGGGCTGCCTGAGGCCTGACAGAGCCTTGGGATAGCAACACTGGGAATAAAAGTGGCTATGAACACAGCCACAGTCCCATGTGCTTCCATGGCTGGCCACCTATCCTAAGATGTGCATTGTCCCCAAACATGCCCACTTGCCCCCAAAGACACACTCCCAGGTTCAAACCCAGGCCTCCCAAAGTCAGAGGAGCCAAGACAGGGAGGGAATATCTAGTATGGGTAGCAGACAGGGTGGACAGCAGAGACGGTGAGACTCAGTGCCACCTGAGGCATAGATATAGCAGGGCTGGGAACTTAATGAGCAGTGACCATGCAACAAATACATCTTATACCCTCTGCCCACCCTAGGCTGGTGCTGGGAGATGCCCTGGCCAGTGGGTCAGACTGGGTGCCCAAGGTTTGGGGTCCAGGAGAATCAGGGACCCTCTATCCATCTTACAGAAGCTACTATTAATACAATGAAAAAGCATCTTCAAATCAAAGAACTTGAGGTCTCCATATCTGTTCAGATGAGAGAGGGCTGGGGACTGCCACACTCCCAACCAAGTACTAGGCAGAGAGACTAGGAGCTACTCCTTCAAGAGTCATGCCATGGCGGG
>NW_008356261.1:493466-545140 GCF_000622305.1 Nannospalax galili
TCAGGATGGAGGGTAGATTTGAGTAGATAAACAGCTTGGGAGACAGGGCCTTATAGAACTTGAGATGGAAGCAAAAATAGGTCTAACAGTACCCAACCAGAAGAGAAGCAGGCCCAGCCAAGAGTCAAGAGGACTTTACTTTGTGATATCCTGGAGCCACACTCCTTCCCTGAGGGGCCCAGGGCTACAGGCAAGGGTTGTGGTTCTAGGCAGGAGGGGTACCTGTCCCTATCCCAGAAACTGCCACCATGATCCTGTGCTCTGGGTTACCAGGGCAAGGGTTACACATCATCTTCAGACACCAGGCAGTAGAAGTCTGTTCGAGCACCATAGTTCCGTGAGCCAAGGTCAGAGACGTCCATCTCGCTGCCTTGGCCCTCTCCCATGGATACCCCACTTGAATGCAGTGGAGCTGGTGGCTCCCCAAAGACAGGCCCACGTACACCTGCAAGATACCACAAGGCTTAAGGCTGGATGGCCCACAGCCTATCTTCCACCAGGACCTGTAACCTAGGGGGTCACTCCCTGCTCATCTCCCACACCCACAGTGGCACTCTAAAGTTCCCCATGGAGGCCTGAGAGCACAGCATCTCCAGGGTAAGAGGCGGGGCCCTTAATTCCAGGGTCCTCCACACCTGGGTCCTTTCTAGGGCCCTGGAGCTGTGCCTGTCCCCTTGGGCAGCAGTGAAGCCAGGTGGGCATACCCAGGTCTCCTTCTGGGTCTGGATCCAACTCCGACTCCACGACCCGGCCCTGAGCAGCTCGTCCTCTCACAATCAGCATGGGATCCTTGTCATCTTGTAAACGGGTCTGGGGGTCTCCTTCCACTGGCCTGTACTGCACCTTCCGTGGCAGTGCGAGCTGTAGCTCTTTCCAAAAATCGGAGGAAGGCATCTGGGGGCCAGGTTTGGGCCATCAGTGTAAACACACGGGGTCTACAAACTAGAAGCCTCTAGTCACCCAGACCCAAAGAGTTCACTGCTAACAGCAGAGTCCGCTGGTCCCCGGCTCCCGTCCCCCAACACCGCAGGCTCCCACTCACAAACCCCCGACCCCCGCACCACGGAGCCGGGCTTCCAAAGCAGCAGGGTCACCAGGTGGCGGTGTTGGCGCAGCAGTCGGAGCGCAGGGTGCTGGGGCTCGCGCCTCTGGCCCTCGAAGGTAATGAAGATGGGTCTGCGAGTGAGCTCCAGGAGGCGGCACAGCCCTTCCCTGCGGGGGCGGGAGCGTCAGGCACGGCGCGCTCCGGGCCCCCCACCCCCAGCCTCCCGCGGGACGCACCGGAAGCTCTGGCTGCACCAGGCCCGACCGAGGAAGGCGTCTGAAAGCACCACAATGAGGCGCCTGCAGCGACTCAGGTTCACCAGCAGGTCTGCGGAGGGTTCTGCGGGCGGGGGCGGCGGAATGAGGGGCGGGGCGGGTACGAGGCCGGCGGGAACCCCTAGGGGCCAGGCGGAGTAAGGGACGCAA
This sequence comes from Nannospalax galili, assembly GCF_000622305.1. NCBI lineage: Eukaryota > Metazoa > Chordata > Mammalia > Rodentia > Spalacidae > Nannospalax > Nannospalax galili. The sequence goes on from NW_008356261.1 coordinate 494,937, forward strand.
CGGTACCTGCTCGCGGCAAGAGATCCCGGTCGTCCAGGAAGAGTTTGTAGCCCCGACGCCGCTCCAGCTGAGGCTTCAGAATGAAGTTCACGAATTTGCGGTCCTCGGGGCAGTCACTGTAGGACACGTAGGCGTCGTAGAGCTTTCCATCTGCGGAGAGGAGCGCGGCCAGTTATAGGGTCTGAGCCACAGCCTCTACCCCACACCCAGCACGTCTCCAAACAAGCCATCCGGGGCCCAGGACTCATTCTGTTTCTCCCAGCTCTCTGCCCTTCTGAGACACCCCCTTTCTGAGACTGTACACTCCAGAGCGCTAGAGCTAAAACTCCCTCCACCCAGAACCTACCCTAGAATGCAGTTCTTCAAGAAAGACCCTGCACGGATCTGTGCCCCAGGCCCCAAGGTGACACGCACCGTTCATCTCCACCTCCCCATAGGTGTCTTGGTACCAAAGCAGCACGTTCAGGCGGCACTTCACATAGAGCAGGGCCACCAGCAGCAGAACCAGTAGGACCAGGAGGGAGGCTAGCACTGCAGCCACATGGCCAGCAGGGCCTGCAGACAGGGAGAATCACTATCCCTTAACATCACGACTCCAGGAAACCCCTGCCTTCCACCCCCATGAACCCCCTCACCAGCTCTCCAGAGAGTGAAAGAGTAGGAGCTGATGTTCCAGACAGAGCAGGTGAAGGCTCCATAGTCCTCAACACTGGTCAAGTTGAGCATCAGAACACTGGATACAACCTCTGAGAAATTGGTGCTGACCCTGGAGAAACCAGGCCCAGCCCTCACCTGTGGCCCAAGAACATCAGTGGATGTCCAAGTACCACCTGTATAGGACTCTCCCAAGGAGGCTGCAGATTTGGGCTAAGTGCCCAATACCTGGAAGTGGTATCACTATTTCAGGGCTGACACCTTGATTGATCTTGGGTCTGAGTCCTAGGGACCCTCTGATTACAGGCTTGGCCAATCAATCACCCATTCAGGAGCTTGGACTCTACTAGTACCCATATCCCCAGACAGTCTACAAGTTATCTGTAGGGGTCATGAAGACCCTAGGTCCTGTCCCCAAAGTCAGCTTTCTATCTGTGCCCATAGGAATGCTCTGCCCATGTCAGGTTTTGCCATGTACTACATAGCCCAGCCCCTGTCCAGGTGGTTATAGACCAGGGTGTAGGCCAGAAAGGCTGTTGACCATGGGTATGTCAGGTGGTCACTCAGACCCTGGACACCTCAGTCTCTTACCAGAAGTCCTGATGGAGGTTGAAGTGACTTCCATTGCTCAATGGCAGCCCATCTTTTAGCCACTGTACTGAAGGTTGTGGACACTGGGGCCTAGAGACTACCCAAGCTGTGCAATTCAAAGCAACTGCGCTTCCCAGGGCAGGTCCTAAGGCCTGGTCTTCAGATGGGGAGAGGAAGTTAGGAGCCCTGTCACAGATACCTGCAGAGAAAGTACAACAGATCAGCCATGCTGGAATGCCAGCTCCCACTCTATCCACAGATGCTTTGTGATCCAGGAAAAAAACGAGGCAGTGGGCAAGTGGTGTATGCTCCTCAATGGTCACACCATGTCCATCCATGGGTCCTCTAGGCCAAACCTCAGGTGTAGCACATCTCTACCAGCTGTGGCCAATCTGTGTTCTGCTGGCTTAGATGTGACAGCCTTGCCAGGGAAAACATTATCAGGGGGAATGACCAGAGTCATAGTTGAACTGACCCTACCCAGCCACAAGGGACCTATCTGTTGGCTCATCCCTACAGGACATGAGTCCAGCCTCCACAGTGCCCTCTCAGATTAGGGGCCAGAATCTGTACCCCTAGGCCCAGCCTGTTTCTACTGAATGGCTGCAATAAATATAGGTACCAACAGGTTGAAAGAGTAGTCACATAGTGTTCTAGCATCTTTTGCAGGGACAAGGCAAGCTGGAGTCAAGGCTTTCAGGACCTGCCACAGGCTTAGCCTCCCCTTCTCCCTGAGGGCTGAATGAACTAACTAACTCTCTCTCTCTCTCTCTCTCTCTCTCTCTCTCTCTCTCCCCTCCCCCTTCCACTCCCCATCCCCCTCTTCTTCCTCCTCCTTTGAATCAAGGTCTCACTGTATAACCCTGGCTGGCCTGCTTCTGCCTCCTGAGTGCCGGGATTACAGGCATGCACCACCACACCCATGGCAATCACCTCATTCCACACCCACACCCATCCCCTACATGGGGATTCCTAGGCTTTACTGAGTCTCATATGCATGGTCAGGAGGCCTTAGGCAAGAGAGGACTAGAGGCTCCCATCTTCACTGCCTGCCCTAAGTTCAGGACCAACTACTGCTGGAGAGGAGGAATGAGCACACACAGGCCTACACTCTGACATGTGTCCATGCCCAGAGACCAGGATGGGAGCAGAAAGTGTAGAGTGGAGCCCATCTGACCAGTGGGAATGGAGGTGAGGACTTAGGCCTGGCCCTCTCTGACCTGCCTACCTGCCATGTCTCTACAGGGGCCTCTTCACGGCAGGCTGGATACTTGTGCCACCCCTGGCTCCACGGGGGCTCCTTAATCCAGCAGATGGGTCCACTGAAGGCTGAGGAGGATTCTTCTCTGTCTTTTCAGCTGGTTGGGCAGGGTGTCTGGACAGGTCAGAGGCTGCAGCCATCCCCAGGGGACATGTTAAACAGGAACAGGATGAGTTAACCAGTAACTGTCAGCCACAGACAGCACTGGTTGAACACCAGGTGGCTGCCCTGAAACCCTGGCCTGTCTTACAGTGCTAGGTGAGCTCCTGGACACCAACACGGCCAGAATAGACACTGCCTCACACAGACTTGGGGGAGGGGACGAGGGACCACCTTCGTTTGTGCTGGGACCACTGTAGTGATTCAGGGGTACAGCGGACATGCTCCAGGCAGAATCTGATCTCGTGGAATGCCAGTTAGCCTCATTCCTACTGTCCCTTGTAATGGACTACTGTATGCAGATAGGTGAGGGCATGGCTGCCAATCACCTAGCCAGCACCTGGGAACTGGGGGGACATGAGCCATGAGTGGGAATCTGGCTGCCTGACTGGCCTAAACTAATTCCTAACTGATTTTGCTCTGGATGCAGTCACTCATGTACATGTGAATGGACACACATCATACCTGTGGACACCCTGAGATTCAGCTGGGTCCTGAGCTCATCAAGCCAGGAGAGACAAATGAGAACCAGACTGGGATAGAAACCCTTCTGAGTACCACAATCACAAGTGACTCCTATACAGGGCCCTGGGCCATTCTCAGACCACAGCAACTATATACATCTGGGACTCAAAAAGTTCTGCAGTAGCATGACACAAGGAGGTGGTCAGAATGTTTTTATCTAGCAGCCCAGGGCCCTAGGTGGTCCTATTCCCTCCTTCCTGGGTGCCCTAGGTTCACCCTCTTTTTTCCAACAAGCATTTACTGAGTTCCTACCAGCTTCCATGCTGAGTGGACACATGGACATCAGGAACATGGAGTCAAGCCCTGAAACCCTGTGTCTGGCCTGTCTCAGTGTCTCCCCACCCCCAAAATTTTAGTAGAGTTGAGCCTTTTATCCTGTCCCCCATTCATTCTGCACTGGGTAATGCTCAGCCAGAAATTCCAGGCTTGGCTGGATAGCATTCTCCTTGGGAACTAGTCCAGGAAGAGGCACATTCCTGTCAGGGATGGCAAACCCTTTAGGGGTAGGTGGTGGTCCTAGTACAATCCTTGAAGCAGAAGAACCACCCACTGAGGGTCTATAGAAGACAGGCTTCTCATGCAACAGACTCCTCACAAAGTGACCAAAAGAACCTACCCTAGCCCAGCAGGTCCCAGAGTACGTCTTGATGCAGCCCCTCAATCTCCTCAAGCTCAGAAGACCTTAACTCCTGCAAAGGCAGCCTCAGACTCTGCTAGAAGTCAAGGCCAAACCTCCAGGATGTAACTCAGTGAGGCAGCAGGTGCTCTCTCCTATATCTTTTTCCCTTTCACATCCCACACAGATACAGACCCTCTGGTCCCCACTCAGCTTCACCGAGCTCACCTTGGCCAGTGTGCTCACATGCATCTTCCATACAATGTACATCCTGCAACACTGCCTTTCACTACCTCACATAGGGCTCAGGCTGCACACACCTCACCAGCTCACCCCCAGAAGACCCCAGGGGCCACAAGCACACACACATGCATACGTGTGGAGTGCTCTCATGCACCTCAGCATCATGGGCCTCTCCTCAGCCAGGCCCAGCTCCTAGGGCAGATGGCAAGGCCACAGGCTCACTCAGAGTAGGAGGGAGGGCACAGTCACCTGGTTCCGGTTCTTTTCTCCTGAGGGGAGCTGGTCATTGATGTGCGCTTGGGAGCAAACTGTCCCCTCAGCTGGGCCCCAGAGAGCAGCCACAGTACTGTGGTAGCCCACAATGCATCACTAAGCACAGTGAGGGAGGACCTGGCTTTTGTTGATGAAGTTTTAATCAGAACTTTCCCCCTAAGTTTCCTGGCCTTACAGTCACATCCTCTCCTAAACCTAAACCCCACCCAGGCACCCACCCCTTCCTCTAGCAGACTGGGCCATTGGTGGTTCTTGCCCCGCCTTGCCTGGCTCTTCCTGTTACTCTGAGTCAGGAAGCCCCTTTCTCTGGAGACTGTCCCAGTCTCTAAGCACTGCCCTTGCTTTTGTGCCAGAGTGAGGGTAGATGCTCCAAGAAGCAGAGGTTGAACCCTGGCAAGGAGATCCCCCACAAGGAAGATCGGCTGGGCAGGGGGTGCTTCCTGCTTCCCTGATACCCTCAATTTTTTTGTTTGTTTCTTTTGTTTTGTTTTGAGATAGGCGTTCACTATGTAGTCCTAACTGACCTGGAACTTGCTATGTAGACCAAGCTGGCGGTGAACTCACAGAGCTCCTCCTGCCTCTGCCTCCTGAGTGCTGTGATTAAAGTGCACCACCACACTTGGCTCTCATTTTTGTCACTACAGTCAGGAGTAGAAGGGAGGAATTATGTTACTCCCCCACAAAAGTGAACAGCCTCATATATGACCTATTACCTGCCATGGCAAAGGGGAATCCCTCAGAATCTGGAGGCTAATAATGAAACCTAGAGCAGAGCTTTCTGGTCCTCACTCTGTCCACCTCCCAGGCAACAGACTTAGATAAGTGGTTGCAAAGGGCTATGGCATCTCATCAACATCAGCTTAAGACTGAGGTGAGAGCAGAGAGCCCCCTTTTCCAGGTAAAGAGGCAAACACAGGAGCCACAAGCCTCTGGCTATTGCCCTATTGTTACCACTGACTCCTACCCCCCCAATTGTCCTACAACTTGGGGCCCAGTGGCATTGCCCGTAGAATTGGACAAGGGTCTCCTCCAGTTCGTGGCCTTCCCCTCACTCACACAGCTACAGGAGCAAGTCCTAGAAGTTCCCCTGGGGTCTCCTTGCCCCTGGCTCAGGACACCTAGGAGCATCTTCAGTACAAGAACAGGCTTTCCTGCCACCTTACCTGACAACAACCCAACTCTGCTCAAGCCCCTGTGGCCCAGCATTCACAATCCCTGGGTAATGGGTCACCTTTAACTCAGGGCTGCCCTTCCTTCAAGCTTGTGGAGCCTACCTGAAGGTGCCTCAGAGGTCTCCTGAGCATCCCATGCAGTTAACTAGCTGAACTCCCCAGATGCAGTTCTGGGCTTCCTACAGCACAAGTCAAGAAACAAACACAGCTAAGCTCAGGCACACCCAGGCCAGAAGTAGAGGTAGGTGCCTCAATACTGAAGCCAGTGCCCCCAACCAGCCTTGCTCCCTGATGGGCATGGCATTATGTTTGGAGCGCCCTGCACCTAATCTGTGTCACCCTCTCTCAGGGTCCTGCCTGGATACTCTTCTCCCCTCTGTCTGCAGTCTGCTCGCTGCAGGTCAGTTTTGCTGGGTGAGCACATAAACCTAGATGACCTCAGACACTTACCCCTGCTGTCCTTTGGAGGCACTCCAGAGCCTGGGATTTTAAATCCCAGCCTGGCCCCTTGGGTCACCCAGCACAACTGCCACTTTACAGGTTCCTGGAAAGCCTCAGGCCCAGTCATTGAGCTCCCCAGGCACCCCGTGCTCCCAGTCGTGTGTGTGCCCTAAGGCTGTGGACAAGGCGACCAGAATCCGCTTCCCTTCCAGCTCAGCGCCGGCTCCTGCCCAACTCTGACTTGTGGTCCCACTGTGTGTTTGAGCCCCTAAACGTCTTTTTGGAAGGAAGCGGCGTACATCAAAGGCCTCGTGGGTACTGACTCCCCCAGCCCACCGTGCACCAACATCGTGCCCTCTGCCTTCCGGGGTGGCGCACAGTTTTCCCGGACCCCACAGGAGCTCGCCAGCACACCTGCCGGGGACGCGCACGGAAGGGGAAAGTGCGCCTACGGGGAGCCCGGGCGCGCACCGGGCACTGGCGCGCAAAGTAGGCGGAAGCTCTGCCTGTAGGTCCGTCCCGGGCTCCTAGGAGTGCTCTGGCTTGGGACCTGTGCGTGGGGGCGAAGGTGGCGTCCTGTGCCCCTTGCCTGTCTGCTGGCACGCGCTGACGGTCAAGAGGAAGTTACTGACCACGTCGGGCAGAGTGGGAAGGGCAAGGCCAGGGAAGGGGACTGGACACAGCGCACTCGTGCTTCCGGGCTGTGCGGGGGAAACCCGCCTGGTTCAGACCTACTTCCTGCGGAACCTCGGGCCCCGAGGCGTCTCGATGTATAGAGCGCTCTGGGCCCCAACCCCAGAACTGGAGCGGTCCAGGAACCATGACGAGCCATAATATCCACTCACCTCCGCGTGTTTGAGTTGCGACTGCCACCCACCTGCTGCCAGACCTGGGGCTCGCGCGGAGGCGGGGCAGTTCACCTGGCCTAGGTGCGCAGCAACTACAGATCCAGTGGCAGGTGCAACCCCGCCCCGCAGGCAGGGCGAGGGCGGACCCTAGAGTCCCGCTTGATGCCGGAGGCTGGTGCTGGAGACTGTCCTGAGCTCAAACCGGCATTGCAGTCTCCCCAGCCTGGGGGCAGTGACCAAACCAGCTCAGCCAGCCCAGTCCAGGGAAAGCTGCCTTGCCGGCCACCTTAGTGGTTCTGGCCCTCTGGCCTGACCAATTCCATTTCCTCCTGGAAGCCTATCTTAACCTACGCCCCACCCAAAACTGACCGTGTCTTCTCTTACTATCCTAAAACTCCAGGTGTGTGGAGTGGAGAACCTTCTTCGGTAAGATGTCCCTCACTCATTGAGGCAAACCAGAGAAAGGGCAGATGGCCCGAGACTACCGTATTCCAGACCCTCCACACTAGGCCTCCACCTAGCCCAGGGCAGACACAGTCCCTGGAAACCTTGTCTCTATATCATGAGGCTCAGAAATCAACACACACGGGTTTATTTTTATTATAGATCGTTCTACTGACTGTGGGAATCCAGGCCAGTCAAAGGAAAGTCAGAAAGTTGGACTTTGGGTCCCCCGCCAGCTAAGAGGCAGCAGAGCAGGATCTCGGACCTAGATAACCAGACAGGGGCCCAGAAAACTAGGGCTGATTTTCCTGCGTTGGGACTGCATGAGAAGCCAGCACCCTCCAGTTCTATGGGCACTAGGGTCACAGGTCAACTCAGGCCTGTGCCAAGCCTGAACCCTAAGAGAGATGGATCAAGCCCCACAGGCATATCTGTGCTGCTTGCAATTGCCCTGAATATACATGGAACTCTGGTGACCCCCTACATATACAAGAGTCTCCCATGTAATTCATGGGCTCCCTAAAATACCCATATATACCTACATATATACAAGGGGCTCCTACATACACATGGGACAGTTTAGTGTCTCCCACAACACATACCCATACACACAAACACACACACACACACACACCCATGGACAGGGGCGAGCTATAGAGGTGGAGACTCCTAGTCCAGGCTCCTGGTGACCAACATTTCTCCGCTTGATCCAGTTGCCTATACATCTGTGCTGTTGGAAATGTAGCTGCAGAAAAGATGGGGTTAGTATGAATCAGAGGCTCAGCCTGTCCCCAGGCTGAGACCTGCCCTCCCAGCCCAGCAAGACTCTACTTACCGCATTTTCTTCCGAAGTATCTTGTACTTCTCCTCCAATACAGTGTTCTTCACTGACTGGGGCACATCAGGCACAAACCATGCAGCAATGAGCTTGATGCACAAGGCGACGTGCTGGGGGTGACAGCGTGCAGAGGCCCAGCAAAGTTAATGGCTAAGCAGAACCTTTAGGAGTTGGGGGCTGGGGAAGAGAACCACCCTCACTCAGGCCCGCTCACAATTCTGCTCACCTCAAAGAGGATGACAAAGGCCAGCCGGACGGCCAGAATGTACCAGAATTTCTCAGAGAAGTTGTAGTCATGGGCATTTCGGTAGTCCCGGTACCTGGGATAGTGAAGTACTTAAGGTCAGGGGTCAGAAGTTCAGCGAGTATTCATGGGGGAATAGGGGCTCCAAACCTGCACAAGGTCACATTTTCTTGGCCCTCCATTCTGACATGGTCCTGGAAGTCCTTGGTGTAGAAGACAGACAGGCTGTGATTGACATATCCCTGGAGGCAACTGGGTAGAAAGAAGTGTGGGGCTGTCTTGATTTCTCAGGCCCTGAGACCCCTGCTGGGGGCTCACTTGCATCTAGGGGGCTACAGGGATAGGGCACACCCCAGAAGGCCTGCTCCATTTCCCTGCATGAGAAAAGGCCTGCTGTCCAAGGACAAGGCCATGCCTGGGAGGGGATAGGGAGGTTGGGGGCCTTGGTGTTGACACCAGCTGTCTTCCCTACCAGGAGACCCAGTCTGCAGGGGCATTAAGGAGCTAGACACAGCTCTGTTCTACTCTCCCATACTAGAAGTAAGACAAAGGGTCTAACTTTGCAGAGGAGCCAGTCAGGTACTGCCTGCTCAGTATCAACTAGTCCTGGCACCTCCTTCCCAACAAGGGTCCGTCAGCTATTCCTGGTGTCCAGCCAGGTTATGTAGGTCATGTGGGCAGGGCAGGGAGTGGCAAGTACCAGCCTCAGTGCAGCCCCAGATGGCAGTGACAGAACCTAGCTGTTCCCAGGAAAGCAGGTGTGAACTCCAGGAGCTTAACTGTGGCAGAGCCAGTTTCTCAGGAGACTTGACAGTTTGAGGCCTTACTCGACTGTGTTGTTGGTGTTCTTTTGGCATGGGCCATAGTGGTACTTGTAGACCATCCTGGGGATGAACTCAGAGGTAAAGGCAATGACCATCCCATTGGCAATGACTGCCAGCACTCCAATGGTCTCCAACACCTGCAGCCACGTCCCTAAGCCAGAGCAATTGAGTGAGTCGGCCAGCCCTGATCCTCGGTACATCTTCTCACCCCAAAGGCCTGGCTGGTAAAGGAATCTTGCAATATCTCTGTCCATGGCCCTGTTACAGCCATGGGGGCCAAGTTATTCACTAGGAAATCTCCAGTCAAGATAGACATAGTGTGGCCTTGCTGACCTGCATTCCCTTTCTTGGCATAAACAGTGAAGGACTTGGGTATCCCCATCCCCACCTTCTTCCTGGAACTCTTCAGCAAATGTTCACTCTAGACACCACCCAAGTTAGGATCCCTAAACCTGGGCTTAAGACTAGGGTTCTCCCCACCACTTCTCCCCACATTCAGCATCTCAACCCTTGTTCCTCTGATACCCATCTTCCTCACTATGGGCAGTCGTGGTAATTGAAGCCTTGGGCTGTCCGTTCCTGTCCCCAGCCACAGGACCTACCCTCCCATGCTCTCAGACTCCGACTCTTCCACATGGCCCCCATGGAGGCTGCAAGCTCTTCAGCCAGATGCTGGGGGCCCAAGGGAGGGCCCTGTCAAGTGTACCCCAGTCCTGCCTTTTCCTAGGGACTAAGCCTATGAAACTCAGCCCCCATCTCTGGCAGACCAAGGGATTGTCTGTTTGTGGAGTAAGGGGGCTTCAGCTATTACAAGTTGCTTCAACGTGACCTAGCATGAATTGATGGAAAACCCATGATCTGAAGCTGCCCCTCCCAGAGACCTGGCTACCCTCCTTCACAGCACAACATGCAGGGCCCCTGACCGATGTCCTTAGCCTTTCGAGGCACCAAGCGCCGCTGCAGCCGGACCATCTTGATGGCATCCAGGCGTATCTCCACAAGGTTGCTGAAGAGAGCCAGTAGTGGTGCCAGTGGAAAGGCGGCCACAAAGATGGTGGTGAAGCCATACTGGATCACTGCAGAGTGGAAGTGTCACTCTGGGCCCAGGGCAGCCACCTACTGCCCACCCTGCCTACCACCTCATCTGCCCAGTCCACTGGAGCCCCACACACTCATCTCCATGAATTCATCAAACAGACTGAAGGTGGTAACCGGGTTCATGTAGTAGTTACGCTGCCACTCCTGAAGCTCTGGATCTCCAGACCTAGGACCACGCATTGAGTGATATTTATGGGCCAACCACCTGTGAGCACCAAAAGTAAGTGAGACAGACAGAAGGAATATAGGACAATGGGGATAAGCACAGGGAAAGAGGGATAGAGGGGCTGGGGGAGGAGGGTGTGCTCACGGGACCAGGTACTCCATGCAGTTGCTCAGGGTTTGCTTCAGAACCATGATGGTGGCCATCTGGACAAACAGATCCATCATGCAGCCACTGAGATGGCACTGTGGAAAGGTCAGTGGGTGGACGTCAGGAGTGGCCCATGACCAGTGGACAGGGATGGAACTCAAGGGAGGAAAAGAGCTCAGGGACAGGACAATGAAGCCAAAGGACAGACTGACCTCTTCCAGCTTCCACAGGCCAGCCAAGCGTGTGGACTTCCCAGGGTGACCATTGATCCTAGGGAGGAAACCAAGACCTGTGAGGAAGAGTGACAGTACCTTGTCTCTTGTCACCAGGGGAATGCAGAGGGGCAGGGAAGAAATGTCAGGAAGGGAGTGCCCTGAGGCACCCCGCCCTAGGCATGAGCTTGTCTGGGGCTCAAGCTCAGCCTCACACAGGCACTTTCTTAGGCTCAGATACATACAGACAAGGTCTGTAGAGCATGGCCGTGGCCCTCCCCATAGAAACTGCATACAATATCATTTCGTGATGAAAAGTGACTGCTTCAAGTCATTCATGGTGGTTTACTCCTGCAATCCCAGCACTCAGGAGGCTGAAGCAGTGCCGTGTGGTTGAGCCTAGCTTACCTTACAGTGTGATCCCGTCTCAAGAGACAAACAAAAAAAGCCAACTGTAGTGGTACACACCTGTAATTCCAACAGGCCTTTGTAATTACAAAGGCTATCCTTTGCTACATAGCAAATTTGAAGCCAGCCTGAGCCACATGCTTGTCTCAAAACGAGCAAAAACAGCAACAATAATAAAATTATTTGATTTCTGTAACATGATAAAAATTATAAATGGTTCTAAGCTGGTGACATACGCCTGTAGTCCCAGCACTTGGGAGGCAGAGGCAGGCAGATCTCTGTGAGTTCAAGGCCAGCCTGGTCTGCATACTGAGTTCCAGGCCAGCTGGGGCTATAGGGAGATCCTGTTTCAAAAAAGACCACAAAAAAAAAGTATAAACAGTTCTCAGGGCTGGAGAGATGGCTCAGTGGTTAAGAACACTGGTTGTTCTTGCAGAAGACATGGGTTTGAATCCCAGCACCCACGTGAAAAGTGGCAGCTAACAACTGTCCATAACTCCAGTCCCAGGGGATCTGACAGCCTCTTCTGACCTCTGAGGGCATCACATGACACAGGTGCACTTACCTACATGCAGGCAATACACACATACACATAAAATAAAAATAAATTTTTAAAATTTTTTTAAAGTATAAACAGTTCTAAACCATAGGGGTACATGTTCAACATTGAAATCCTGTAAATATTTACATTAAAATTCATGGTAGCCATTATTTAGCATGATGCTGCAATCACTTGCAAATAAGCAAGAGAAATATAAAGTATATAACTGGCATATCAGTCACAGCCAGGCTCGGTAACACACACAACTGTAATTCTAGCACTCAGCGCACTAAGGTTGTTAGATTAAGAGTCCAAGGCCAGGTACTAGAGAGAGAGCTTATCAGTTAAAAGCACTGGCTGCTCTGGCAAAGGACCTAGATTTGATTCCCAGCACCCATATGACAGCTAACAACTGTCAGTAACTCCAGTTCCAAGGGATCTGATGCCCTCTTCAGCCTCTATGAGCATTGTATGAACATGGTGCATTTACACAGACAAAATACTCATACTCATAAAATTAAAAAAAAAAAAAGGTTTCTAAAAAAGAATTAAAAAGAAAAAAGAACCCAAGGCCAGTGAGACAGAAGATGCAGGGCTGGGGGTGGGGACCAGAATGAAATTCACAAGAAATCAGCAGGACCTGTGAAGAAAACAATACCCTGCTGAAGGGCATAAATGAAGACTTGAATAGATAAAACCCATTCTTTTTTAATTTTTTATTTATTATTTTTATTTATGTGTATGAGTGTATTGTTTGCATGTGCGTAAGTGCACCTGTGTCGTGCAATATTCAAGAAAGTTAAAAGAAGGCATTAGAGTCCCCTGGAACTGGAGATAAAGATGGTTGTTAACTACCATGTGGGCGCTGAGAATCGAACCTGGGTCCTCTGCAAGAGCGGCCAGTGCTCTTAACCCCTGAGTCATCTCTCCAGCCCCAAGAAAACCCATTCTTTGTCAAGAGGGCTCAGGTCAGGATTGACCTAGTACAGACAGGTTAACAGTCCCCAAAGACAACCATATCCTGACTCTTAGAGCCTGTGACTTTGGATCCCATCTGACAAAGCAGAGGGTATGGAAGATGTGCATTAGCTGACTGCCATGCAGACCTCCTGAGGTGTCTGGATGTACCTAGTGTAACCACAGGGTCTCTAAGGTGAGTAAAGAGGTAGACTGGAAAATATATCAGACTTTCTGGAAATAAACAGCCCTGTCAACACCTTGATTACATTGGAGGAACCATCTGGGACTCCAGAAAAGACAGTATCATTTGTTACAGTAGCAACAGCTAACTAATACAGTATCCATGCCAAGTCTCTCTAAGATTATGTATAATTTTACTGTGATCTTAAACTAAATTTCACAGAATTTGACAGAATGATTCTGCAGTTTATCTAAAAGAGTAAGCATATAATTAACATTTTAAAAGTTTAGGGAAGGTGGGGGACAGAGGAGGGGTCAACCTTCTTCATTGCCAACTTGTTTTTTCATATCCTAATTTTATAACACTGGGGCTGGAGAGATGGCTCAGAAGTTAAGGGCACTGACTGCTCTTGCAGAGGACCTGGGTTTGTTTCCCAGCACCCACATGGCGGCTACAAACCATCCTTAACTCCAGTTCCAGGGGAATCCAAAGCCCTCTTCTGACCTCCGAGGCACTGCACGACATGGGTGCACTCACATACATGCAGGCACTACACTTGTACACATAAAATAAAAATAATAAGGGGCTGGAGAGATGGCTCAGTGGTTAAGAACACTGGTTGTTCTTGCAGAAGACCCGGGTTCGATTCCCAGCACCTACAAACCGAGGAGGGTGCCAATGGAGAAGGGGGTATAAAGATGATTAAGATGTTTTATATGAAATCATAAAATAACAAATAAAAATTTAAAAATAAATAAAAATAATAATCCTCAGCTCCGAAAAAAAATAATAAAATATTTTTTGAAAAATTTTATAACACTTTGGGAAAGGCTTTCTAAACATCACTCTGCCCAATTCTTCCTCAGCAGAATTGGTCAATGACTGTACACTTGTGGCTACTGAGTTCAAATAAGATATTTAAGCACTCTGAAAAAAAAAGCTTAGGCAAGGAATGGCAAAGGACAACAGGCTGCCTACAGGAAAGCACGGAAACAGGCTTCCTTCCTTATCCTGTAACAGAACAAATTCTTTATGAATCAAAGATTTTGAAACTTAGGGGCCGGAGAGATGGCTCAGCAGTTAAGAACACTGGCTGCTCTTGCACAGGACCCAGGTTTGATTCCCAGCACCCACATCGTGGCTAACAAGCGCCCATAACTCCAATTCCAGGGGATCCGACACCCTCTTCTGACCTCTGAGGGCATTGTGTGACACAGGTACACTTACACAGATGCAGTCAATACACTCATACACATATTTTTTTAATTTTTAAGATTTTGAAACCTTAAACATCTAACGGTTTTTACTAAGAATGGGAAAGAGCTTTGTGAAGATGGTTGAAGACTATAGGAACTACAGAGGAGTAAACTGACAAAGCTTCCACGAAGAGGAAACTTTCCCTCATAGTATAAGCAGCTGGATCTGCCCTCCCTTCACCTCCTATTTCCAAAAGGCCCCACATACAAGAGTCACTGCACACAGCAACTAAGGACCTACACTCAGTAGCCAAATATTAGCTATTGGATGCAACTCTGAGGCAGTTTCTTAACCATTCTGGGTCTTGGTTGTCCCATCTAGAAAATGAAGGCAAGCTACATGTGGTGGCACATGCCTTCAGCACTCAGGAGACAGAGGCCAGTGGATCTCTGCAAGATTGAGACCAGCCTGGTCTACATAGCAAGTTCCAAGCCAGCTGGGGGATCCTGCCTCAAAAAAAAGAACAAAAAAAAAAAAGCTGGGCTAGAGAAATGGCTCAGCAGTTAAGAGCACTGGCAGCTCTTGCAGAAAACCCGAGTTTAATTCCCAGAACCTGCATGGTGGTTAACAATTGTCTATAAGTTCAGTTTCAGGGGATCCAACACTCTCTTCTGACTTCTATGGGCATTGCACAACACTGGTGCACTTACATACATTCAGGCAATATACAATATATTTCAAAATAAAAGAAATAATAAAGGGGCTAGAGAGATGACTCGGTAGTTAAGAACACTGAATGCTCTTACAGAGGACCCAGGTTTGATTCCCAGCACCCACATGGTAGTAACGACCATTTGTAACTCCAGTTTCAGGGGATCCGACGACACCTTCTTCTGACCTCTGAGGGCATTGCACAACATGGGCGCACTTATGCACATGCAGGCGATATACTCATGCATATAAAATAATTAAATATTTTTTAAATAAAATAAAAATTTTGGTCTTTTTGAGACGGTCTCCCTGTAGCCCCAGCTGTCCTGGAACTCACTGTGTAGACCAAGCTGGCCTTGAACTCACAGAAATCCACCTGCCTCTTCCTCCAGAGTGCTGGGATTAAAGGTGTGTGCCACCACGCCTGGCCATAAATAATTTTTTTAAAAAAAACTAAAACAAAAGTAAAATGAGTCCAAGAGCCCATCACATAGGGCTGTTATAGGAATTAAATAAATGTGAGACATTTACCACAGTATGTGTGGTGGAAGCAAGCCATTATTACAGAGACCCTCCCATCTGCCAGGAAAACAGTTCAGTCCTCTGTTCTCAGCTACATAAGTAGATAGCTGCAAATATTCAGAAGCAAAGAAAGACCCATCAGTAAAAGGAATGATGATAAAAACAGAAATGGATCCTCAGGAAATAAGACAATTATGGAATAAGTGAGGCTCAAGTGGGGGAAAAACTAGTTGATCTCATCAAGAAAATACTGAATTCAGGGATAGGGCGCAGCTCAATGGCATAGCAGTTGCCTGGCGTGTGTGAGGCTCTGGGTTTGATCCCCAGCACTGAAGAAAAAAAAAATAGACAAAGTGGGAGATGGAGCAATGGCTCAGCAGTCAAGAGCACTGACTGCTCTTTCAGAGGACCCAGGTTTGGTTCCCAGACCCACATGGTGGCTAACAATCATCTGTAACTCCAGTTCCAGGGCATCCAATGCCTTCTTCTGGCCTCCACGGGCATTGCACGACACAGGTGCACTTACACGCGGGCAATACACTCATACACATAAAATAAAAATTTTAAAAAGTAGGGCTGGAGGTATAACACAGCTGTTAAAGGGTAAAATTAACAACCAAAACATGAAAATAAAATTTTTAATTTAAATATTAAAAAAAAAAAAACATAGCCAGGTGTGGTGGCACACGCCTTTAATCCCAGAGGCAGAGGCAGGTGGATCTCTGTGAGTTTGAGGCGACAGCCTGAGAGAGTGAGTTTGGACCACCTCCATCAAGGTAGCTGCTGGAGCTCATCAGACAGCCAGAGAATGTGGGGTTCTGGCCTCCCTCTGGCCTCCAACTACCAGAGGGCCTGAGAACCCAGGGGTCAGCCTGACAGCCCCAAGATCCTGCCTCCACGTGGTGGTCCTTTTAATAAGATGATGCTATACAGCTGTCCCTTCTTCATGAAATAACTACCATCATCACAACTTCAGCTGAGCCTGATTGCTAAATATAGTCATAATTGGGCTTGTTGACAGTTGTGCTCATTCATTAAAGGAGGGCCAAGCAGGGCCACTGGACCCTCACCTGAGTATCCAGCTACTCTTCCCAGCAACTAGTCCAGACTTGGAAGACAAAAGAAAAAGGAGGAGGGACCCAATAGAGGGATGCTTTTGGAAGCCCTTGTCAAGAAATTCCAATGGACTCTCATATAACATTTGAAAATTGCCCTGTTCTGACTTTTTTCTAGTTCCCTTTCTAGAACTTGTAATGCTAATTACTCTTGCCTCAAATTCTCCTTCACATCTCCCATTCATGATTCAAGGAGTTTCTTCTCTCCTCCTTAGAGACAACAGATTTGCAATTTGGGAGTCTTTTAGATAGACCCACTTAGTACTCCAGTTTCTTCACCCTGCATCCCTGTTCAGCATGGAAGCGTTCAGCATAGAAGAAGCCAGAGCCGTCTGCGTCCCTATTCCCTATTGGCAATTTGGGTAACCCCTTCAGAGGATGGTGTGATAAGAATAGGAGGTAGGAATTGGCTAGGCAGTTAGGGTAAAAAGACCCCAAAGAAATGTAACCAGTTTCTTGGCTAAAAGTCAAAATGTCCTTGGGCCCATTAGCAACATACTCTGTTCCAAGGTCAAAAATGTCAAAAGTATTTGGGAGCTTGTATCCAATCCTTAAAAAAGATTTTAGGGTTACCTCTTCAAAGGGGGGAATGTTGGAGGGGAGGGAGTGGGCATGGATTTGATCAAAATACCTTATATGTGTGTATGAAATTCTCAATAAAGCTTTTATAAAAATTAAAATAATGATAATAAAATAAAAAATAAAAACAATAAACAAAGTGAAAGACATCTTCCCAGAGACAACATGCCAGGAATAGTCTCCAAGGACAGATCAGGTTGAGAAACCCCCCACATCTTTAAACATACAAAGAGATTTGGTGGGGTGCAGGAAGGGAAGGTTCTGGTAGGCAATTTGTAATTAACTGGCAATATTTACATGCCCTATAAAATTCAAGCAAGTACACAAAACAGCAATTATTTTCTTCATAGAAAACAAAAAGTTCCATTCAACACTGAGAAGGCTAGGGGACCCTCATGCAGCTTCTTCATGAAGCTCAGCACCCCCACAAAAAGGTGTGTGGAATAGGGGATACTGGGCAGAGATGTCCCTGGATGCTTCATTGTAAAAGCAGATCTGATCACTGACACAGCAAAACCACATTCACCAGCAATTGTCTGTGTGCAAGTAAACACATACATGCAAGAATAACCACTAGGCTGGGCTGTGACACCTTTGGGGCCTGGTGTCACGTGGAAGTCACTCTATATTGGGTTTCTATGTATTAGGGGCATGAATTACCATTTAAGTTAAAAGAACAGATTTTTTTTTAAAGACAGGCTCTTATGTAGCTTAGCTGACCTCAAACTCGCTCCTGCCGCCACCTACTGAGTACCGTGTTACAGGATTGTGCCACCACATCCAGTTTATGTGGGGCTAAAAGTCAAACTCAGGGCTTCATGAATGCTAAGCCACCACCACCAACTGTTCTACATCCCCAGCCACAAGATCTAACTATTTAAAAGGCAGGAAACCAGCCAAGGGCTGAGGGCCAAGGGAGGAAGGAGTGGGGACTCACCTGCCAAGAATGAAGGCGATGTAGATGAGAGAGGAGAAGTGAGCAAAGAACTGCAGGGTGAAAAACTTGACAGTGAACTTGCTCTCTCTCTCCGAGAAGGTCCTGGGCTTCTCTGGAATGAGACGTAGTCATCCTGTCTCTCCCCAGGCCATTAGGGGATGCCATGGCCTTCACTTCTCAAGTCAAAGGCCCCAGAGGAGCAGGAAGCCCCCAACCCATGTCTGATCAAGCACCAACACCCCCAACCCTAAATCCTCCCAAGTTCCCCAAAAAGGGCCAGCGTCCTCTCACCAAAGTCACAAAGCTTCAGGGCCACACTCTTGTTGACCTGAAGAAAGAAGGCACAGAGTGGGGCTCACCTGTGGACTCAGAGGAGCTCCCTGGAGCCTCCTCTGTCTGAACCCCACCTTGGTCATGATGACGATGGTCAAGTAGTGTACCAGGGCCCCAGTCACCACTACGATCGTGGTCACCTGCTGCTCCAGTAACCTGCTGAAGAGGGCAACAGCCAGCACTCTGTAGACTACCAGCACATGGGCCATGCCAATCATGAAGCAGATCTGGGGAAGGTTGAGGGAGGCATAAGAGCTTGGGACAGCTAGGTTTCCAGCCCCCAACCACAGTTCCCAGCAGTACCATGAACAGGGACAGGACCAGGATGATGGTGCTACGCAGGTAGGAGTGCTGGTGTTGCTGAAGTTCGTAGTCGGGATAGTTAATGAGCTCAAGGGCCATCTCTTCCTAAAGAGGTCATCAGACATGTCTCAGAAATGGAGACACACTTCAGACATGGGAGATGCCTCAAACATGGGGACACACACCTCATACACAGAGCATGCCTCAGAAACGGGGACACACACTTCAGACACAGAACATGCCTCAGACATGGGGACACATACTTTAGATATAGAGCATGCTTCAGACATGGGGACACATACCTCAGGCACAAGACTTGCCTCAGACATGGGACACATGCCTCAGACACAAGACATGCCTCAGACACGGGGACACAAACCAGACACAGGACATGCCTCAGACATGGAGACACATAATTCAGACACAGAGCATGCCTCAGACATGGGGACACATACCTCAGGCACAAGACATGCCTCAGACATGGGATGTGCCTGAGACATGGGACATATGCTTCAGACACAAGGATACAGGTGTGGGCCACATGGGACAATGGGAGCAAGCAGCCTCATGCTGCTGGGCCCTCCTCACCTGGTCCTCATCCCAACCATATAGGTCCCAGTGCAGGACCGCACAGGCACGCTGCCGTTTCCAGAACTCCAGAAAAACTGTGGCTGCAGTGAGTAGAGGGAGGTGTCACAGCACACCCTGGGTGACTGGGGTGGCCACAGAGCTGTCCCTAAGACCCTCCAGGAAGAGTCAGCAGCAACTCACCCCACAGAGCCATGAGGATGGCAAACACCACAGTGCCGTCGTTGTCAAAGAGGTGGGTGAGCTGGGGAGGGGAGAAGGACTTCATACTGGGTCGTCCCCTGCTGGGGAGGAAGGGCCCAGCTCTTGAGGGCACTCAGGTTTCCCCACCTCTAGATGGACAGACTGTGCCAGCCCTCGTGCAGGCCCTGGATGGACCCCAGTGGCGTCAAACCTTTGCAAAAGTGCACATCTCTGAAAGCCGCTGGTAGCGGTGGCTGTTGTCACCAAGTGGGCACATGAAGATGTCACTGGCATTGCAGATCTCTTTGCTAGGAATGTAGAGTTGAGGCTGGCAATTTCAGCTGTAGGGCCCACCCAGTCTCCAACCTCTATCCCTGGCCCACAACGAAGCCCAAGACCTCATGGCCCAACCTACCTGATCAGGCTGGCTTCAAACAGGGCAAAGCCACTCAGAAAGACGATGAGGCCTACCAGAGCAGCAGGTACCAGCATGCAGGTGTACCAGCCAAGCCAAGTGAAGTACAGTGCCACCTTTTCACCAAAGTAGTCCCTGTGGGCAAGCTGCCCCATCAGGGTCACCCTCTCCAAGGAATCCAGTGCAGCCCCAGTGTTTGGTGGTGTGTAGACATTATGTGGAGAGGGGAGGAGGGAGGGTGCTGCTAGTATCAGTTTGAGTAGGAACCACATCTTTCAGGGTTTGCTGGGTCACACGTTATCTGTTTTGGGCACAGATGTGTCTATGGCCCACAAGTGAGCTGCTTGGTACAATATTACCTGATGGCATCAGTCGGCTGTTTCTGGAACATTTTTCCCCACTGGGCCCATTGTTCCTTCAGGTATTTCTCACCCTGTCCACCCTGGGATACAGACAGTGAGAGCTCAGCTTCCTGCCTCAGGTTCCCGCCCTCAGGCCCATTCTGAACTGGTCCATCCCTCCCTCACCTTGTGCAGAGGAAACATGGTCTCAAAGACCCCATCCTTTACCAGCTTCTCAAAGGTGTCTGGGGATCACAGGGAGCCTCAGTCAGAGAACAGCGGAGGACAGGAGAATCCAGCTCACAGAGCCACCTGCCCATCCATGCTTACCATCAGCTTTCATCTTGCTGTTCACAACAAAATTCACAATTCGGATTCTGAAACCCAAGAACCTAAGGGTCAAGACAGTCCCATGATAGCCCGGTGGGCCCAGTCCCCTAAGGCCCTGTGCTGTCCTAGAAGAGGTACTAGCCCACCAATGCTGATTAGAATCCAGAGTCAGTCCACAAATCCCCCTGAAAGCCACCTCATGTCAGTCCTGTCTGGTCTCCAGGAGTCCTGTCCCCTACTCTCAGGCCTGCACTTCCCTCCCAGGTGACCTCACCTCTGATTACACTCCATCCATCTCAGCACATGCTGAAAGTTATTAACATACACAAATCCTCTTTACATGCCTATGAGTCATTTTGCTTGTTTGGAAACTGAAGCATGAAGATTAGGGTAACTTACCCAAGGCCACACAGTACAGAGCCATCCTCAGGCTCATCCTGAGAGTGCCTGAGACACAGCCACCATCTACCAAGTGCCTGTTCCTCTTGGCCCCCATCAAGGTGCCTCTATTCTTCTGACTTTCCCTCATTCATCCCCAATACCAACAAATTCTGTGTTCACAGGATTCTGTTGCCTAGTGACCAAACTCCAAGACTGCCTTTGCCAGAGTCCACTAGCCTCAGCTAACTCTGCCTGGAGCTAGGCAAGTGATGGGGAAGGACCAGGGAAGGGCGAGTGAGTGGTCTTGTAGTAGCAGGTACTGGGCACACGGAGGACCCTCCATGCCATACCTCTCAGTCTGGGTGCCTGGGAAGTGAGGGGATTTTGAGTCGGTTAGGAAAAGGTTTATGGGGATAACTCCCTCAGAGTCCAGGGGGGACGGCCGCCTACTCCATTGGCTGACTGTTCCTGTTTCTCCAGGAAAACAATCGTAAGGAGCTCTCACATGGCAAGAAGTGAGCTGTCATTATCCCCATCACAGAATGGAAACTGACGCACAGAGCCCTACTCAAAAAGGGGGGTCTGATCCCCTGATCTACCCTGAGACTCTGTAGAGCTGTATTGTTCTGCCTCAGATAGCGCCTTCGGGTTAGCGCCAAAGGATGTGTCCCTTGTTTGGCCTAGATATGGAGTGAGGGTCCTCTTGGATTGGCTCTGGAAACAGACTCACCTCGTGGTAACTGGGATATGAGTTGAGCCTGGCCCCTTGGCTTGGGGGCCAGGATCATCAGGCTCCATGAGGAGAGTGTGGTACAGTTCAAAGATCCTACTGTCAGCTCGGATCCCAAAGAACACCTTCTTCTGATCTTTCATCATCTGGGGAGCCACAGGGGACCATCTCATACACAGCCAATGGCCTGTTCCCTGCTTCCAGGGTACAGACCATGTTACCCCCACCCTATACATGACTCTCTGGCCCAAGACCTGGCTCCTGATGTACACCAGCTCACCTTGAAGTGGAAGCCCTTACTCTCTAGTTTCCTTAGGAACTGCCGTTGCCGCTGAACCTGATCCTCTCTTTGCTGGGTCTGAAGATCGGCTACCAGGACACAGTCCCACGGCCCATAGGTCTCAGGCTAGAGGAAGGAGGTATGGGATAGAAATAGGACACAGGACACAGGACACAGGATGGGAGATGGTGTAGGGTGGGAATCCAGTGCAGGACACAGAATGGGGGAAGGTATAGGGTGGGAACTCAGGGCAGGACATGGGATAAGAGGAGGTATCAGAAGGGCAAAGCACAGGACAAGCAGAGCAAGGGGGCTGGGGTGGAGTCAGGCTTGGGAGGTCTGCCCAGACCCACCACACAAGTGCCCATCTCCATCAGTGGAAAGTTGTCCCCTTCTGACTCCACCAGGATGTGGAGGCTCTCTTCACCCTAGGAAGCAGAGAGAAAAGGGGAGATGGCAGAGGACATGTCAGCCCCTCACGGGCTCTTCCTGCAACCTGAGAAAGTTCTTTGATATCCAAAGGGGCAAGCTACACCTCCCCGACTCCAAGTTGGGGACTGGATTTCCAGAAACTAGTCCACAAATAGGTGGTTCTGGGTACAGATAAGGCTAAGGATGGCAGTGAGTAGCAGAGGATGACAGATGTAACACATCCAGAAGTTTGTGTGGAAAACTAAGGAGCCCCCGGAGGGCTGTAAGGAAAGACAGATAGCCCTATTTCTATAGTGGCAGACAGACAATGGCTTACAGAGAGGTTACTGAAGGGACTCCCAGTGAGCAGTTGATAGGTGAAGAGATGCAACCTCAAGACAGAGAGGGCCAGGATGTACCAGCTGCATACTTTTTTAAAGAGTCTGAAGATCCCAAAGCCCAGGGATGCCAGAGATGCACTTGTGCACTGCTGGTGGTCCGTATGAACTTGGGGAACATTTTGTACTGGGTTTAAATCAGGAAGTGCTGACCCTGTGGCCTGGCCTTAGAAGGGCTTAGAACAGGCACATCTCCCACTGCTGGGAGTCAAAAGTGGAGTCTGAAGGACTTGGGATTT
Organism: Nannospalax galili; assembly: GCF_000622305.1. NCBI lineage: Eukaryota > Metazoa > Chordata > Mammalia > Rodentia > Spalacidae > Nannospalax > Nannospalax galili. The sequence continues at coordinate 517,776 of NW_008356261.1, forward strand.
TCCAACTTGTTTCCCACTGGGCCACAGTGAAGATCCCAGATCTTCCAAGTGAAGGGCGTATGTCACTCCCCCTGTGGGCTACATTCAGTGTCTAGAGAAAACTATGGGATGAAAAAAAAGTGGGCACCAACACTACTCCCAATTCCTGTGAGGAGGGCTATGGTTACTTCATTGGGCACCTGATGCCCAACAGGATATGCAGATGGGCCACAGTCCTGCTCCCTGAAGCCTATCATCCATCCCACCATGAAAAGAACTCAGACACGTTCTGGGGGATATGTGCAGGCTATCCAGAAGTCAGGTCACTAGAACAGAAGGTTCCTAAGAGGGGCTAAGAAGACGGTAGTTAAAAGCTACACAGGATACTGAGTGATCCGACCAGGAAAAGGACATGGGTCTGTGGCTAGAAGTGCTGAGCAGCAGAGCATCTTCCCGAGCTGTGGCCAAGGAGCTAGCGGAGGACTTCAGGACACCAAATGACCTTCCAGCTCTGTTGCAAACCTAAATCTCAAACAAGCTTGTCTTTAAGAAAACAAGCCTCAAGGGGCGGGGTGGCAGGCAGGTGGGAGGCAGAGACAGGTGGATCTCTGTGAAATTAGTCCAGCCTGGTCTACATAGGCTAGCTGGAGCCACAGGGAAAGAAAGAAGGAAGGAAGGAAGGAAGGAAGGAAGGAAGGAAGGAAGGAACCTCAAGCCAGGTGTGGTGTCACAAGCCTTCACCTTTAATCCCCCCACTTGGGAGGCAGAGGCAGGCAGATCTTGTTAAATTCCAGACCAGCCAAGGCTGCATAGTAAGACCCTTCTTCGAAAAAAAAAAAAAAAAGCCTCAAAAGTCTACTTCTGGCATCGCACACCTTTTCTCCCCTTTCTTCACTTTTTTTCTTTCTTTTTCTTTTTGGACAGTGTCTCACCATGGAGCCTTAGCTGGTCTTGAATTTACCATGTAGAATAGGCTGGAAATCTTCCTGACTCTGTCTCCCTAGTACTGGGATTAAAGGTAAGTACTACCACACCTGGTGACTTTATAAAGTGAAAATCAACTTTAAAAAGTAAAAGAGTGCTTTCTTTTTACTTTTTATCTGTGTGTGTGTGTGTGTCTTTTTTTTTTTTTTTTTTTTGGTCCTTTTCCTGGAACTCACTATGTAGACCAGGCTGGCCTTGAACTCACAGAGATCTGCCTGCCTCTGTCTCCCAAGTGCTGGGATTAAAGGCGTGCACCACCACACCCAGCTTTGTGTGTGTGTCTTTTTGAGACAGGGTCTCCCTGTAGCTCCAGCTGTCCTGGAACTCCCTGTGTAGACCAGGCTGGCCTTGAACTCACAGAGATCTGCCTGCCTCTGCCTCCCAAGTGCTGGGATTAAAGGCATGTGCCACCAGACCCGGCTATTTTTTTATCTTGTTTTTTTTAATTTTTTAATTTTTTAAAATTTTATATATATGTGGAAGTACACTCGTGTGTATAATGCCTGCAGAGGCCAGAAGAGGGCGTTGAATTCCCCTGGAACTGAAATTATGGAGGATTCTTAGTAATCATGTGGGAGCTCCTGTTTTCTTGGGTTTTGGTTTGGTTTTTTTTAGATATTCTTTTTCTTTTTTTTTTCTTTTTTTTCTTTTTTTTAGTCTTTATTGAGACAGGGTCTCCCTGTAGCCCCAGCTGGCCTGGAACTCCCTAACTCCGTATGTAAAACAGGCTGGCCTTGAACTCACAGAGATATGCCTGCCTCTGCCCTGTGGTGGGATTAAAGGCACCATGTCCAGCTTCAAATTTTTTAAATTCATTTTATGTGTATGAGTGTCTTGCCTCCCTGTATGTAAGTGCATCCATGTCATGCAATGCCAGCGGGGGCCAGAAGAGGGCATTGGATTCCCCCAGAACTGGAATTATAAATGGTTAACCACCATGTGGGTGCTGAGTAACAAACACAGCCAGTGCTCTTAACCACAGTTTGTGTGTGTGTGTGTGTGTGTATGTGTGTGTGTGTGTGTGTGTGTGTGTGTGTGTGTGTGTGTGTGTGCGTCAAGATGAGTGTATGTGCAACATGTGCATGCAGGAGCTCTTAGAGGCCAGAAGAGGTTGTTGGAGCCTCTGGAACTGGAGTTACAGATGAATGTGAACTGCCATATGGATGATGGGAACTGAACCCAAGCCCTTTGCAAAAGTGGTGGTGCACGCCTTTAATCCCAGCACTCAGGAGGCAGAGGCAGGCAGATCTGTGTAAGTTCAAGGCCAGCCTGGTCTACATAGTGAGTTCCAGGTCAGCTGGGGCTATCGAGAGACCCTGTCTCAAAAAGACCAAAAGCTAAAAAATTTTAAAAAGTAGCCAGTGCTCTTAACTGCTAGGTCATCTCTCTAGCTGTTTGAATTTTTGAGACAGAGCCTCACGTAGGCCAGGCTGGCTTCAAACTAGCAAGGTGGGGGAAGATGAAGTTGAGTTTCTGATCCTCCTGCCTCCATCACCTAAGTACTGGGTTACAAACATGGGACACTATACTTGCTGTAGTTTTTGTTTGATTTTTGGGGTTTTGTTTGTTTTTTAAATAAGGTCTCAATATGGAGCCCAAGCTGCCCTTGAATTTGCCATCCTCCTGACTCAGCTTCCAAGTGTCAGGATGCAGCACCAACCCAAGTCAAGCTGTGTAATTTTAGGAATACCCACAGATGGGATAAAACTGCACCACGAAGGGAGGGGAACAGAGAAAGGGCAGTGGGTACTGTGGTCTCTGTCTCCATTGGAGCTGGGGACTGGGTTCTTAGGGTTTCATTTACTCTCAGCAAACAAGGTGCCTGAGGGCTGAAGCAAAGAGCCAGTAGGGCCTTCGTTCTTGGGGGTGAAGGCTATACAGGAAGCAGGGAGGGAGGGGTAGGGAGGAGTGGGTTGCCAGGCATGTTGGGACAGGTTGAGCTTTTCCAAACCTCAACCTGGAAGGGTCATGTGAGGGACTGAGTAGGCAAACTGGCTCAGGAGATAGTGCAGATGCTGGAGGTGGATACAATGTATGGTATGTTCCCTGGCCTAGCACACACAGGTAACAGCCGGAGCCCATGTTTTGGCTAGCAACACAGGGGTGGATGGACAGAGTGACAGGAACCTTATAGCACCAGAGTCCTAGGGGTAGGTACACTGGGGACTGTGTGTTTCCAGGCACCTGTAGCCAAGTAAAGCTGTTTCTCTGTCTGGTCAGCAGGTTGGGATGCTGCCCTCATCCCCCACATGGCCCACTGGTCTTGAGTCTTGCTTAGCCTGTCATTAGCTCCCAGCCCTCATCCTCAGTAGCACCTACCTCTCTCCCTGCACTATACACACACCCCTGAAGTTACCCCATTGCCGGGCCTAGCCTGCTTCCCCCACTTCATACAACTATAATCCCGCCCCTTCCCAAACACATCCCTGCCACCTCCTCCGGAGAGTCACACTAGACTGCTCCAGCAGGTCAGCCCAAGGGATGCCAGACAAAATACAGGCCACCCAGTCATGTAGGAATTTCAGATAGATAAACAGGCTTGTTGGGCATGGCATTCCAGCACATGAAAGGGAGATGCAGGAAGATTGCTGTAAGTTTGTGGCCAACCTGGTCTACATAGCACGTTCCAGCCCATCTTGGCTATAGAACAAGACTTTGTCTCAAAGCAAAACAACACAATGGACGGTTTTGATTATTTTAGTTTTTGTTTTTTAGCACTGAGCAATCTGCTTGGCTGGAGGTAAGGACAGGTTCATGAGCTGGACCCACCATGAAGGCCCCAAGGGTAACACTGAGAGGCCCATGGGTATCACCACCCATGGGGGATCCACAAAAGGTGTCTCTGGAGGACAGCTGGACAGCCTGACCCTGAAGGCTGGGCACTGTGGCTGTGGCTGTGCTGGTGAGCCCAGCATGCATGAGCACAGAGCCTTGTGACTGGGACCACCTTGCTGTAGGCTGGGAGTAACTAGACTAGGGCCAGCCAGTGTACCTGAAGTGTCCAAGCCCCCTGGGTCCCCATCCATCAGGCTCTACCTTTAGAAAGCCGTGTGACCTCCCAAAACTCCAGGGTACCTAGGGTAAGGGTAGGGCTGTCCCCATACACTGAGCTGGAGCTCTGGAGCTTCAGCCCCAACCTTGTCATGTGCAACCAGACTGGGGTTCAAGATCAGGCAGACACCAGCCCTGTTTCTAATGTGGCCAGCCCTCTCAGAGCCTCAATTTTCTGACCTATAAAATGGGATGGCACCACCTCTGCCTCGAATAATCAGTCTAACAATATGCCCAGGAGGGAAGAGAATGAAGGAAATCACATGCTCAGCTACTAGAGTTCCTGTCACCTTCCCTGGTCCTTCCCACCTCAACCCTACAGGCCGTGCATGGTGGCCAGGGCCCAGAATTTGGCTGCAGCCCCTAGTACTCCATTGTGGACGAGACCACCCCCGACTCCAACTGGGTGAGACACACGGCACCCAAGAAATCCTCCTTCTAATGATCAGAAACACAGAGAACAAGAGCTGGGTGGGCCTGCTCCTGGCTCTACACCTCCCATCCATCCTCTAGTCAGTGGAGACAGTTATGCATCCAGCTGTCATCCAGCTCCAAGCCAGGCCTGACCTGTGGGCTACACAGTGCACACATATGGCTACATCCCATCAGCACATGGAAGGCATGTAGACCGTGTTCCTCCATCATGCCTGGCCCACCTTATCCTAAGATCACCTCTACTTCCCTGGCCCAGTGCTCTGGGCCCTTGAACACTATTCAGTTTCACAGTTCACAGGGGGACCCTCCTGCCCCACCACAGTGTGCAACACAGAGGCCACCCTTGTGGCCCAAGGCTCAGCCTACTCTAGCCCACTGCCTTCTGGTCACCTTCTCTGCCTCCTCAGAACTTGTGAAGCCTCTGTCTCTCACCCCATCTCTTTCTGCAGCCATCTGTCACCAACTGTCACACACCAATCCATCCTTTCCTGTACCTGCCCAACTACTCATGCGCAGACATGGAACAAGCAGCTCATTCTGTGCTGTCCTAGAAGGTGGTGCATGATGTGGGTAAACAAGGACACTGGAGAAGTGAGCATCTACTTGGTAGGGGAGGTGGCCCCAATCTTGACCTCATGTGGCCAAAGACTGGCAGGAGGGTAAAAAAGTAAAGGCAGCATTTCTGAGAAAGAGAACGCATGTGGGCCGCCCTGAGAGGCAGGCTGCAATTGCTGGGGTTTTTTTAATCCAGTCCTCAGCACCTGTAGAGATTCAATCCTTACCACCTCAGAGGACTCAGCAATGATTGCTCTCAATAACTCAGTCCTGGGGGGTGGAGAGATGGCTCAGTGGTTAAGAGCACTGACTGCTTTTGCAGAGGACCCAGGTTTGATTCCTAGCACCCACATGGTGGCTACGAACCATCCTTAACTCCAGTTTCAGGGGAATCCAACGCCCTTTTCTGACCTCTGAGGCATTGCATGACACAGGTGCACTCACATACATGCAGGCAACATGCTCATACACATAAAATAAAAATAATAAATATTAAAAAAAGAATAACTCAGTCCTGGGCCAGAGAGATGGCTCAGCAGGTAAAGGTACCTGCTATCAAGTCTTAAGACCTATGTTTTATCCCCAGGATCCTCATGGTAGAAGAAGAAAACCAACTCCTGAGACTTGTTCTCAGACCTCCACATGAGTGACATGGCAAGCATGTGCCTGCACCCACAAATAGACACACACACACACACACACACACACACACACACACACACGCAAATAATTTTTTTTTTAATTAAAAAGAGGCCTGGCGTGGTGACTCACACCTTTAATCCTAGCACTCTGGAGGCAGAAGCAAGCAAATCTCTGTACGTTCAAGGCCAGTCTGGTCTACACAGCAAGGTTCAAGCCAGTCAAGTCTGTATAATGAGACCCTATTTCAAAAACACTAAAATAAAAGTTCATTTAAAAATAAAAAGAACTCAGTCCTCAGCTCCTCCAGGAACTTGGTAGTTATTACTCCTGGTGTCTCAGTCCTCAGCACTCAGCTTTGAAAAAGTATAAAAGGGAAAAAGGGAGCCGTAAGATGAAAACAGAGGTGGGAAGATGCCAGCTCAAGGAAGGTTTCTGGGGCAGCTGGGGAGCTTGAACTTCAACAAAGGCAATGGGGAGCCATAGAGAGAATCTGAGCAGTGGAGGGCAGGCTTAACCCCAACGAGGATTTGGGACTACCAAGTCCTCTGAGTTCCTAGGGGCTACTGCTCTTCCTCTCTACCAGCAACTTGGGGCTGGCACAGGAAAGAGACTGGCCAGGAGATCCTGGGGCTGGGCTATGACTTGTCCATGTGCCAGCCTGAGAACCCAGCCACCAAAGCTGGGTCTGGAAGAGCCAGGAAGAGGAACGGGCAAAAGTGGAGGGAACAGCCACCCACATAGCCCAGCCTGGAGGCCTGGGACTGAGAGGGAGGTTGGTTTCACTCTCAACCTCGCCCTTGCCTCCTCTCCGGGGATGCCAGTGCCGGTCCCTGCCCCAGGTCACCTCTTGGTTGACTAAAGGAGAAACAAACGATGTTATCCAAAAAGCACCCACCTCCTGTATCTCGCCTCCTGCTCTGCACCCCAGGCTCTGAGTCCAACATTGCAGCTGCCTTCTGCCTAGAGCAGGACCCAGGGAACAGTGGCCCTCAGGCCTCCCAGGGCAGCCTACCCCGATGCCCACAGACGTTTATGTTTGTGTGGGTACCTCTCCCACAGTGCCAGCTGCAAGTCTAGGGGTTCCACCACAGCACCTCTGTCCTCACCTGCACAGAGGACTCTGGTAGAGAAGACCTAAGTCACACACTCACAAGAACCCAGATCTGGGATTCCCAGAATCCCAGGTTAGGGTTGGGAAGTGGTTTCATGGGTCATACCTCACCCCTAGCCTGCCCCATCAGTCATGATCCAAACTATAGCTACACTCTCCCTGGCCAGCAGGCTGGCAGGAACAGCCACCAGGCCTTCCAGGGAAGAGTGGCAGCTGCAGGGGCTGCAGGCATGCGACCATGGAGCCCCAGGCTCACCTTCATGCTGGCAGCTGCACTGGTCCCTGAGTCAACGTGGGGCTCTAGATGCCGGTGCTGGGGGGTGTGAGAGTGGCTGCCAGGCTGCCAGCTCTGTTACTTGACTTCCGTGTAGGACTAGCTCCTCCCTCTCCTCTAGCTAGCCCAGGTGTACTAGGGAGGAGCTAGCATCAGGCCCGCCAAGACAACCCCTTTCAGTAGCCAGCAACCCCAACACCTTCCTTCAGGGGTAACAGTGGGGCAGAGGGCAGAGGGACACTGGGGTTCTTTCCTGCCCCCATCACCCTCCCTGCAGGGATGCATTGGGGTCCATACCACCTCTCTTCCAAGTAAAATGGTGACACAGAGGGCCTTAACAGACAGGCACTCACCAATAGCTCTGGTACCCAGGATACCAACCCTGACTCCCCCACCCCCCAAACCTAGTGTTGATTCCATAGAGGAGAACGGGATAAGGAGATAGCAAGGAGCTGCCTTCTCCCACCCAGGCTCCCGCTGTGACCCCAGATGAGACCTTGAAGTCTTGGGGTGACTGGGAGACTGAGGGGGGCAGATCTACTATGTCCCCTGAGGTCATGAGGCTTACTGTGCAGCCTGCTCTGAGACAGCTGCTGGGGGGCCTCAGAGTGACCAGCATGAGGGAGTGGGCTGAGGACACTGAGGCTGGCAGGGGGCAGATGGACCCCATCAGGAAGGATACAGGACCAGGACTGGTAGTCGGGACAGGGACATCAAAAGCATCATAGGATGGTTGGATGCCCAGTGTTGCCTGCTCAGCACCGTATGGACACACATCACTCTCCTGCACTTCAGGCCTTGAGTTGGTATGTTTGCTCCGGTTTCTCAGAAGGGTGACATGCCCTACTTCTGCCTGAGGGAGCCCAGAGCAGTAGCGGGTACCAGGACTGAACTGTGAGGTAGCAAAGAGAAGAAACCAGAAAAGAAGAGAGACTGAGAGACAGACACACAGAGAGACGACAGAGGCACACACAGACACAGAGAGAAAACTATGTAACTAATAGAACAAATTCAGACAAATGCACAAGTATTTATACAACAAATGGTAGTGACTTAAAGATGTTTCTGTATGTCTCTCCTTGAAGGAAGTGTAGAGTTGGCAATTCAGGACTAGTGTGGCCAATCCATAGTTAGCAGGGGCCCAGATATTCTTCACCATGTTGTTCTGCCACCGTAAACTGCTGGCTACTAGCCCCCTCCTTTCCAAGCTGGCTGATCAAGCTCCTAGCATTATATCCAATTCCAGCCAGAAAAAGAAATAGGAAAAAACGGAGGGTACTCTGCTCCTCACACGGCTAGTCACACAACCACACCATTCACCAAAGCAGCAAGGGGGATGTAGTCTCTCTCGTTCTCTTTTTAAAAGATTCATTTTTATTTGCCTGTGTGTGTCAGTCTGCATGAGTTTATATGTACCATGTGCATGCAGGTGTCCATGGAGGCCAGAGAAGGGTATCAGATCCCTTGGAACTAGACACACAGGCAGTTGTGAGCCAGCGTGTGGGTACTGGGAACTGAACCCACGTCCTCTTCAAGAGTACTATGTGCTCTTAACTGCTGAGTCCCAAGTGGTCTCTTTTTCTAAGGAACATAGTAGGACCCTGGGTATCCCAGAGCCTCAGACTCTGGCCATAGAGTCTCAAATAGTCAATGAATCAGCAAGGGTTGGATCCAAACTGAGACCCACACGACCAACTAAATGTCTCCCTGCCAGTTCCCACTCGTCCAACTCTCTCCTCTCTCCTCTCTCCCCTCTCTCCTCTCTCCTCTCTCTCTCTTTTCATTTTTGAAACAAGGTCTTACTGGAACTCACTATATAACCGAGGCTGGTCTCTGACTTACAGTGATCCTCCTGCCTCAGCTTCCAGAATTCTAGCATTATAGGTGTGCACCGCCCTACGCAGTAGAAGCCTAAGTCGTAGTGGTTGGAATAAACCATGTTTACTCAGGTATTTCCTATCATTGAACATCTAGATGTGTTACAATTTTGGGTACAGAGGGACATGTCTAAAAATATCTTCATTATTTTGAATTTCTTCCCTCGGGATAGTTTATAAGGAGTGAGATTAAAGGGCTCCACCACCCACAGTGTTGGACTGTTGACGGCTCCTGGGAATCTGTCTCAAAGTGTTGCTTGCCTTCTTTCCAGATGAGGTGCTGAGAAGAGCACGGCTATGCCCCCTTCCCTGGGTGTGGGTGCTTCTGCAGTGGGTGAAGCTACAGACTGAGAGCCTGTCTCTGAAAACAAAACCAAAATTATGTTTCCGGGCTGAGGTGCAGTTCAATGGTCAAGTGGGTAATCAAAAAACTGCAGATCTGGGGCTGGACAGACGGCTCAGCAGTTAAAAGCATCAGTCACTCTTGCAGAAGACACGGATTCGATTTCTAACAGCTACATGGCTGCTAACAATTGTCTTTAACTCCAGCTCCAGATCTGATGTCCTCTTCTGACCTCCTCAAGCATTGCATGACACTTTTACATGCAGGCAATACACTCATACACATTAAATAAAAATAATAAAGGCTGGGCGTGGTGGCGCACGCCTTTAATCCCAGCACTTGGGAGACAGAGGCAGGCGGATCTCTGCGAGTTTAAGGCCAGCCTGGTCTACATAGTGAGTTCCAGGGCAGCTGGGGCTAAAGAGAGACCCTGTCTCAAAAAAGAAAGGCAAAATAATAATAAATAAGATACTTTTAAAATTCAGATCTGGATTTTATCCCACATACTACAAAAAAAAGAAAAGCATGCAGTTTGTGAAAACATAGAAAATGCTTATATCATGGGGCTGGAGAGATGGTTCAGTGGTTAGTAGCACCGACTCTTGCAGAGGACCCGGGTTTGATTCCCAGCACCTTCAGGTGGCTAACAACTATCTGTAACTCCAGCTCCAGGAGATCTGATGTCCTCTTCTGACCTCCTCATTGTACAACATAGGTGCCCTTACATACATGCAGGCAATACACTCATATACATAAAATAAAAATAGTAAAAAAAGAAAATGCTTATATTATAATGTTAAGTGAAAAAAAATTAATTAAAACATATAAAATTCAGGGGCTGGACAGATGGCTCAGCAGTTAAGAGCACTGACTGCTCTTGCAAAGGACTCAGGTTCAATTCCCAGCACCCACATGGCAGCTAACAACTATCTGTAACTCCAGTTCCAGGGGATCCAATGCCTTCTTCTAACCTCCGAGCATTGTATGACACAGGTTCACTTACACACATGCAAGCAATACATTTATATACATAAAAATATTTTAAAACCACATAAAATTTCAATTAAGTTGAAATGTGTTAAAATGCTGGAAAAAGCAGGTTCCCGGGTGATACCTGTGTGTGTGACAGTAACTGAGTAATGGAACTCAGTGTTTCTTCCTCATACTAGTTTGCTTCTTTCAACTTTCTACCACAAAATGTGTCATTTTTATAAGCTTTATTATTAAATTACTTTATTATCATATCATGGTCTACTATTACAAACGTTATTTCCTCCAGACTTGCAGTATTTGGCTTCTGCTCTGGAGTGCACCTGGGGCAGAATCAGCAGCACCGGGTTTGAGGCCCTGCTGGGAAGGTGTAGCCCAGCCTCTTCAGCAGTTGGTAATGTTGCCCTACCCTTCTGAGCAGAGACCTTTAGCCCAAGCCACATGGGGCTCTGGCTCCTCCCTGTGGACCATGGACCCCGCCACCCTTTCCTGCTTCCTCTAATTACAGACTTTGCCTGTGGTCACCTTCCCAGAGGGCCAAAGTGCAGCTCAAGGGTCTACTGCTAACAGGGACCCAGTGGCCATCCTGTGGTCAGGATGACAAGGCCAGGAAGGGCTCCAGGGTGCAGTAAAACTTGACAGGCAGGAGTCAGCACTATCTGCCTTACCCCTTGTCCTGTGACTTCTAACCCCTCTGGAATGTGTCTCTCAATCCTAATGGCTTGAATGTGACTAGAGATACTCAGATCCTTTGGGTGAGTTGGAGTCAGTGCCTCCAAGAATCTGTTTTCTGTCTTCTCTCTGGGCTGGTCCCAGGTGTCCCTCCCCACCCTCCTTCCCTGCTAGGGAAACCCACCCCATCTCTCAGGTTCCTGTCCATTAGGTGTCTCTCTGGAGCTGGACTTTCATCCCTCACACACAGAGTGGAAGCATCCCTGCAGCAATCCCTCTGCCTCCTGCTTCTCAACCTAGTTGAGGCTCCTGGGAAAATTGTCAGGTGTCAGGTGTGCCAGGAATCTGTAATCCACTCACCTTTATAGATTAACCACACCTTCCCGGTTCTCTATCCACAAGTTGGGTAACCTCTTCAGAGGATGGTGTGATAAGGATAGGAGGTAGGAATTGGTAGGCAGTTGGGGTAAAAAGCCCCCAAAGAAAAGTAGCCAGTTTCTTGGCTAAAAGTTAAAACGTCCTTGGGCCTCTTAGCAACATATTCCATTCCAAAGGCCCAAAATGTCGAAAGTATCTGAGAGCTCTTATCTAATCCTTAAAGATTTTAGGGTTACCTCTTCAGAAGGGGGAATGTTAGAGTAGCCAAAAGCCCCATTAAAAAAAAAAAGAAGAAAAGAAAAGAATGTGGGGCGTGGTGTGCACACCTTTAGTCCCAGCACTTGGGAGGCCAGCCTGGTCTACATAGTGAGTTCCAGGACAGCTGGGGTTACAGGGAGACCCTGTCTCAAAAAGACAAAAAAAAAAAAAAAAAAAGGAGGAGCTGGAGAGATGGCTCAGTGGTTAAGAACACTGGTTGTTCTTGCAGAGAACCCTCAGTCAAATCCCAGCACCCACATGGCAGCTAACAACTGTCCATAACTCCAGTCCCAGGGGATCTGACAGCCTCTTCTGACCTCCACGGGCACTGCACAACACTGGTGCACTTACCTACATGAAGGCAATACACGCATACACATAAAATAAAAATAAAATAAATTTTTAAAAAAGCTAAAAAATAAATAAAAATAAAAAAACTTTTAAGTTAAAAAAAATCACATGAAGTTATCAGAAGAAAAGTGATGAGGAGATACGGGAGGAGTTGGAGGGGAGGGAGTGGGCATGGATTTGATCAAAACACCTTATACGCATGTATGAAATTCTCAATAAATCATTTTTAAAAAAAAGATTAACCAAACCAGTAGAAATAAGCCATTGTTCCTTTACAAATTCACAAGCTTTCTTTCTTTTCCTTGAAAGAATATTTTTAGAAAGCACTTCCGCCAGTGTTCCCCTAGTTCCCACCATTAATGTCCCTTCCCTGGGTCTAAGGAAATCTTGGGCTCCGTAGCCACGCCCGTGTGAGGTTTGGCGCCTAGGTCCGTGGGTAAGGCCGGAACTGGCCATTTGCTTTAAGCCCTGCCTGGTTCCGGAGCCACAGGCCGGTGACAGCTGAGAAGAGGCTGCCCGGTGTCCCAGTCCCTGGAAGGAACGCCCACGCACTGCTCTAGGTCCGCACACTACCGAAGTGGGGGCTTTCGTAGCATGGAGACAAGACGGAGGTAAGAACCGGTGTCAGTCCAGCCCCAAGTGCAAACTGACAGGCCGAGAGCTCCTGCAGCGTCCTGAAGTTCCGGGGACAGGCTCCGGGACCCTGTAGAGAAAGGTGTCGCCACAGGGGAAGCCAAACTTCTGTGGCTCAGTATCCGGCTCTGAACAAGGGGCAAAAATAAAACCCAGAGCTGTGAAGACTGAAGCAGCATTCGTAGGGCGTTGGGAATTTAAGGGAACTTTTCCGTACTCAACACCGGAGTGATATGGCAAAGGCTAACCTATCCGCAGAGCAGCGTGCTAGGGTACAAAAGTAAGTACGGTACCCTGCAGACCACGCCCCTTCCGGTTATCGCTCGAGACTAGGTCCACGGACCACAGGACCCCGCCCCCAGGCTCCGGCTCCACCTCTGATAGACCCTGCTCCGCTCCAAGGGCCCCTCCCCGATGCCTCTTAGCTCCGCCCGAACAGACCCGCCCCGAAAGCGCAGCTCTAAAGGCTCCACCTTTAGGTTGTGGCACCGCCTCCTACTCACCCGTCACAGGCTCCGCCCACATGCCTGCCCGGATTACGCTTCCGGGTCACTCGCCGCACTACCCCTGCCCCGGTAAAGACCCCGCCTCTAGACCCTAGCTAGCTCCGCCCTCTCATCCCCGCCCACAGGATTCGCCATCCTGCCCGCCCTTCAGAGGCCCCGCCCCTTAACCCTGGCCCGCCCCCAACTGCCCTCCCACAGGTCAGGTCCCTAGACCGTCCCCAGACCACGCCCTGAGCTGCACGCCACGCCCTATCTAGGCCCCGCCCCTCGTGGCCCCGCCCCGGGCTGCCTTTTTAAGGGGCTACCCAGGGCCTGGATTCAGCGTTGCTTGGTGTATTCCTCCTGTGCTTGGCTTCTGCATCCTGAAAAGCCGGTGGTGCCCCAGCTCTGCCCCAGAAGGAGGGCCGCTGCTTGGGAGAAACACTCCACGGGGAAGCTCCCTCTGCCACCGGAGGGAGGTCGGAATGGGATCGCCGCCAGGGAGATTGGAGCAGGCGCCGAAGAAGGGCTTGCCGCTCGCGGGGTGGGCTGCGAGGTGGGCCGGCCGGCTGCCACCAGCCCCACGCTGTACTCTGCGACCTAGCAACACCGCCTTGACGCGTATCGGTCGGTATAGGCCAGCATCTCGGCCCCAGACAATGCAGGCGGAGTGCCACACCCCCATCGCTCTCTCAGTTGTTTCTAGGAAACTGAGCCCCCCACCTTTCTAGCTATGTATTGTCAGCTTGCACACCCCACCCACCCATACTGTTAGGGCTGATACACATTAGGTGGAGTCTGGAGAAAGGGGCAGCAGGAGACCCGGAGAAAAGCGGGTCACAGGCAGGACACCACTTTTGGTGAAACAAGCATTCACGGACCACATGACTCACCCATTTATGCATTTAGAGCAGAGTTCAGTGGTTTTAATTATTTTTTAACAAACTGAAAGTTGCAAACACCGAGGCAGGATAGAAAGACAGGAAAAGCTGAGGGGACTTGGGAAGGGAAAGGAGGCCCTCAACTTGGAGTCTAGTTGACGTCTCTGCAGCTGAAAGTCAAGAATTCCAGCACAACTGACATTTGCTGTGAAGGCTGGCTACAAAGAGACAATGTAATTACTTTTATATAGAAATATTTTCAAATAATGTGAAAATATCAATGAATCATGCTTCAGCTCATGACTTCAGAGTATGGCTTTACTCCTTTCTCAGATGTGAATCTGAGAATTTCGGGGAATCTCACAAATAAGACTCTAAACTTTTTTTTTTTTTACAGTAAAAGCTTCAGGAACCACTCTATGACCTCATTTCAGTTCCTCAGCAATCCTTTGAGATGTAACTTCAGAAGCCACCAAAATCATATATTGATATTGTAAAGACACTTAAAGGCAACTCTCTTGAGAAGCCCACACTCCCACTTGGGTATGTACTATCCTTTCCCCAAATGCATCTCTTTCTATTACCCCCTACCATGTTTAAATATATGTTCAAATCTCTTCTTAATAAAATCCAACTTTGCTCATACTAACTCATCCTGACAGTCTTTTCTGGAGTGAAATCAAGACTCTCAGTTTCAGAGATCTCCAGACTACCCTGACAAGTATACCAGTCACCTCTCATCTAAGATACTTCTTTTTGCAACAGATGGAGACTATTACAGAGTTCCACAACTGGTCAAACACAGAAAATAAGTGTCTGTAAGATGCCTAAGCAACACATCTACAATGAAACTTCTACACCTAAGGCTCACAGAACATAGTGGAACGGGACAAAGAGAATACAAATGTATCTCTCAACTCTAACCAGTGATGCGTCCTCATGCAACAGAGGGCGATTAACACAGAAAGCCACAACTGGCCAAAATGTAGAGAATAAGAACATAGAATGCATGTCCCTGGATAGGACTCATATTAAACTCACCCACCCAGGGCGCAGGGACCATTGTGGAAAGGGGGCAGGAAAGATTGTAAGAGCCAAGGGTGGTGGGAACTACAAGGAAACAGTTTTCTGTCTTCTAGGAACTTGCTCCTGTGAACTTGCAGCAACGGTGACAGCATGCACAAGACCCATGCAAAGTCAACCCAGGCAGAAACCCAACATAGAGCTGGGGAAATAGGCAAGAAGCTCCAACCTTAGCCAAGGAACTACTGGCAGCTGATCACCGCTGGGTGAGGGAAGAGTTGGTCTTTAAGGGAGTGACACTAGATAGGTTAACCAGGCTCCAGTGGATGAACTCACACGGAAGGACATCTGGGTATACAAACTTAACTTGATAGGCCTTAACATATATGACAGAATGCATGAAATTCGATGAGGAGGGCTATGAGGGACACAGATAGGGGAGGGCTTCTAAATATAGTAAAGATGTGTAAAATGCACAAAAGTTCAATTAAAAAATATATATTGTTGGGGCTGGAGAGATGGCTCAGCGGTTAAGAACACTGTTCTTGCAGAAGACCCGGGTTTGAATCCCAGCACCCACATGATGGCTAACAACTGTAACTCCAATTCTAGAGGATCTGACAGCCTCTTCTGTCCTCCATGGGCATTGAACACAGGTGCAGTTACCTATGTGCAGCCATAACACTCATACACATAAAATAAAAATAAATTTAAAATATATATATATATAGGGACTGGAGAGATGGGTCAGTGGTTAAGAACACTGACTGTTCTTGCAGAAGACCTGGGTTCGAATCCCAGCACCCACATTGCAGCTAACAACTGTCCATAACCTCCAGGGGATCAGACAGCCTCTTCTGTCCTCCTCGGGCACTGCACGACACAGGTGCACTTACCTACATGCAAGCAATACACTTATACATGTAAAATAAAAATAAATAATAAAATATATATGGTTTTAAAAAAATCTCAGCTACTGCAGAGAATAAGAGTCTGCAGAGTGTGGGTCCTTGGACAAGACTCCTATATTAAAATCTACCCACCCAGGACTCAGGGACCATTGTGGAAGGGGGTGGAAAGATTGTAAGAGCCAGGGAGTAGGTGCATGATTATACATAAATATTCCTAGAGACTCCTGGGACTCTTCTTACATGAACCTACAGCAATGGTGTCAGCAGGCACAAGACCCATGCAAACTCAAGCAGAGAAAAACCCAGCACAGAACTATGGAAATGAACACCAGGCCCCAATCTCAGTCAAAGAATTATTGGTAGCTGATTACTGCTAGGTGAGGAACAACTGATCTTAAAGGAAGGGACTCTACATAGGCTGACTAGATCCCAGTGGATGAACTTGCATTGAGGGACATCTGGGGACACAAACTTTACATGAAAGGCCTTAACACAAATGTCAGAATGTATGAACTCTAGTGGGGGGAATATGGGGGAATTCCAAAGGGGACAGGGGTATAAAGATGATTTTCTGTATGAAATACACAAAAATTCAATAATTTTTTTAAATCCAGTTTTAGGGGCTGGAGAACTCAGTGGTTAAGAGCACTGGCTATTCTTGCTGAGGACCAGAGTTTGATTTCCAGTACTTACATGGAGACTAACAACCATCCATAACTCCAGTTGCAGGGGATCCAATGATTTTGTCAGGCCTCTGCGGGCATTGCACTTATGGGTACACTTACATACAGGCAGGCAAAATATTTATACACATAAATTTTTAAAAAGGAATCCCAGTTTCACAGGCTGCAGTTTGGAGTTGTGTCTCCATCCCACACTCAACTGCTACAGACTACTAAAATAAAATTACTCTGTCAAACCCTAATCAAATGAAGCTGATTGTGGTAGGTCATGCCTGTAATCTCAGCACTAGAGAAGCTGAAGCAGGAGGATTGCTGCAAGTTGCAGGCTAGTCTGCACTACATGGTGAGTTCCAGGCAGCCAGGGTTACATAAGAAGACCCTGTCCACTCAAAGCCCACCCAGGCCCAGAGCGATGACTCAGTGGATAAAAGGCTAGCTGCACAAACCTGAAGACTCAGACTCAATACCTGGATCCCGCATAGAAAGCTGCATGCTGTGGCATGCGTCTGTAATCCCAGCATGTCTATAGAGAGGTGGGAAACAGAAACGGGAGAATTTCCCAGAAGTCTGAAGGTCAGCTAGCCTGGAGTACACAGTGTAACAGCAGTAACAAGAGAGACCTTGCCTTAAGGTGGAAGGTGAAAGTTAACTTCTAAAGTCGTCCTTTGGCATCCACATGCACAACCACACACAGAGAAATATATTTTTTACTGTTTTAGCTGTGTTTTTATTTGCTCACTTAACACCACAAACAAAATGCTATCCCATTTCACACTACCACTTTCACTTAAAACTCAAAATGCTTTATGCAAAATAGACACAAAATTTCTCTAAGTTGCCAACTGATACTTTTTCCTCTAGAGAATACTGATGCCAAAATATTTTTCCAATACATTAACAAAAAACATAGAATCACTTCATCAAAAACTAAATGTTTTTAAAAACAAAACTGGATGGAGAGGACATGCAGACGTTCATGCTTCCCCATAGTGAATATTTCATGCTGGCTCTTGCACTCAGTTCTTGCAGCTAATGGCCTGTTTGAAGCCACCTAGATTCTGTCTTCAAAAGTTCCCTTTTTGGGTAGGCACGATGGCCCAGTGGGTAAAGGCACTCAGTATCAATCCTGACAACCTGAATTTAATCCCCAAGAGCCACATGATGGAAAAAGAAAACTGATTCCTGAAAGTCATGTTCTGATTTCCATGTACCCTAACATACTAAATAAATAAATGCAAGAAAATTTTTCCTTTTAAAACATTTCCCTTGCAGGTAGATCTCTGTGAGTTCAAGTTCAGCCTGGTCTACATAGTGAGTTTCAGGTCAGCTGGGGCTACAAAAAAAAAAAAAAAAAAAAAAAAAACGAAAAAGCACTGACTGCTCTTGCAGAGAATCTGGGTTCACCTCCCAGCACCCACGTGGTAGCCAACAACTGTCCTGAACTCCAGTTTCAGGGGACCTGACACCCCCTTCTGACCTCTGTGGGCATTGAACAACACAGTGTACTTACATGCACGTAGGCAATACACTCATACACATAAAATAAAAATGGGAAATAAAGTATTAAACACAGACTCTCACATCAAAAGTGATGAGAATTTATTTTGAGCTAAATGAGTGAACACGGCTCTGGAACACTGATTCAGTATGCCCTGTATAACATGTTCCACCATGGTGGTGGTTGTATGAAGTTTAGTTACAGAATGGGGGGGACAGGGAGAAATCAAGGTATTTTCCAAATACATTGATGGGAACCACAGGTAAGCAGGTCAAGAGCAAAGTGAGGCAATTTCTGCTATAGGTCTCAAGATGCTGATTATATGCTTAGTTTTTTGGTTGGTGTTGGGTAGTGGTTGACAAAGAATACACTCCTAAGGTTTTTACCTAGTAGTCAAAAAAGGATATTAAGTTAGACATAGAGGTGGGCAATGAATGGCTAAAGGGACTAAAAATAGCCCAAGATAATTTGGCCCTGGACATGAAATATTATCACTATCTACAATCATTAAGCTCTAATCTGTAGAATCTTTAACACAGGTGTGACTTTTTTTCCAAAGCACACACAAGCATATGTTGGGTTCTTTTTTGCTGTCCTCACAAGGAAATATTTTATCCTAAAAGCTTGCCTCTGAGTTTATTTCTTATTTCACATTTAATTTTGCTTAAAACCTAGGCATTGTTGGGGCTGGAGAGATGGCTCAGCAGTTAAGAGCACTGGCTGCCCTTGCAGAGGACCCAGGTACGATTCCCAGCACCCACATGGCAGCTAACATCCATCCGTAACTCTAGTTCTAATGGATCCAACGCCGTCTTCTGACCTCTGCAGGCATTGCAGGACATGAGCGCACTAACATACTTGCAGGCAATACATTCATACACATAAAACAAATAAAAAAACTAGGCATTGCCAACTTGAGAAGAAATCCACTGTGCTCTTACCTTTAAATTCTGGGGGGGGGGGGCTGGAGAGATGGCTCAGCAGTTAAGAACACTGGACCAGTTCTATACTGAGTATTTGTCTGATTGAGTCAGCATGGGTCTTGCGCATGCTATCACATTGCAGTCACACTGCAACTCACATTGTCAGACATGAATGCCCTTACGTACATGCAGACAATACACTCATTCACATAAAATAAAATAAAAATAGTAAATAAAATATTTTAAAAAATAAATTCTGGAGTGGGTGGCACATTTGCAAGATTGCTTAAATTTGTTTGCCAATTAAGTATAATTTTTGTCAAAGAATTCTTATGATAGTTTGTGAGTTTTGTTTTAAGCCTTAGTAAAAATTTTATCAAAAAAAATCTGGGAGAAACATGAACCACTGAGAAAAAAAAAATCAAATGACAGCAGTTGTGAGGGCCCCTGGTTTTTCAGCTCCAACAAGGCTAACAGAATAGAGAGATTATTGCCTCTGCCTCTCTTTGAGATAACAAGTGATTTTTTGTTGTTGTTGTTTATTTATTTTGGGTGTTTTTGAGACAGTGTCTACCTGTAGCCCCAGTGGCCTGGAACTTGCTATAGACCAGGCTAGCCTTGAACGCAGAGAAATCAGCCTGCCTCAGCCTCCCAGAGTGCTGGGATTAGAGGTGTGGTGCCTGTTTTGTTGTGTTGTGTTGTGTTGTGTTGTTTTGTTTGTTTGTTTTGTTTTGTTTTGTCTCTTCCAGACTGGGTTCTTCCTGTAGCCCCAGGTGGCCTGGAACTCAGTCTCACAGAGATCTGCCTACATCTGCCTCCCCAGTGCTGGTATTAAAGGCGTGCACCACCATGCTGGGCAACAAGTGATTTTTTTTTTTTTTTTGCCTGGGGGAGAGTGCTTTTGTTTTTGAGACCAAATCTTATGTAGCTCAGATTAGCCTCAATTTAGCAATGTAATGGAGGATGATCATGAAAAAGAACCCACATCCTTATACACAGTCAGGTAATTAATTCCTCCATTCACCATCCCACGAGAGCAAAAATGTGAGTTCTTGGAGCTGGAGAGATGGCTTAGCCGTTAAGAGCACTGATTGTACTTGCAGAGGACCTGGGTTTGATTCCCAGCACCCACATGGCAGCTAACAACGGGGGACCTGATATCCTTTTCTGATCTCTGCAGGCATTGCACGACCTGAGTGCACTTACATACATACATGCAGGCATATGAATGTATTGCCTTCATGTATGTATGTGAGCACCTGTGTTGTGCAATGCCACAGAGGTTAGAAGAGAACTTTGGAGTCCCCTGGAACTGGAGTTAAGGAGGGTTCATAGCTGCCATGTGGCTGCTGGGAATCGAACCCGGGTCCTCTGCTAGAGCACTCAGTGCTCTTAACCCCTGAGCCATCTCTCCAGCCCATAAAATATTTTCTAATGTGAGTACTTTCATCAACTATTTGTTTTGCCTCAACTGTCTCACTTGCCTCATCCATGGAAATTTAAAGTAGCGATTTTTAAAAAGACATTTATACCTGTGTACATGCACACATAAAACTCATATTGGAGAACAACTCAATTTTTAAAATCCAGATAGAGACAAGAAATCTGTGTGTTTTTAAAAATATTTTATTTAGGCCGGGCATGGCAGCGCTTGCCTTTAATCCCAGCACTTGGGAGGCAGAGGCAGACACATCTCTGTGAGTTCGAGGCCAGACTGGTCTACCTAGTGAGTTCCAGGTCAGCCAGAGCTACAGGAAGACTGTCTCAAAAAACACACACACAAAAAATTTGTTTTATTTTATGCGTGAGTGTATTGCCTGCATGGATGTAAGTGCACCTGTGCTGTGCAAAGCCCACGGAGGTCAGAAGAGAGCATTGGATCCCCTGGATCCGAAGTTATGGACGGTTGCTAGCCGCCATGTGGGTGCTGGGAATCGAACCCGGGTCCTCTGCAAGAGCAGTCGTGCTCTTCATCTCTGAGCCATCGCTCCCTGCTTTTTTTCTCTTTTTTTTTTTTTTTTTTTAAGGGGCCGGGGTTCCTAAAACTGCGTTTGTCCGTGCAACCCAGTGTGGCCTTGAATTCCTGCAATCCTGCCTCGGCCTCCAGAGTGCTTGGACTATAGGCCTGAGCCACCACAGCCAGCTTAGGCTGGTGCACTGTTTGCTCCCCTGTGCCCAGTCGGTGAAAAGCGGATGCCAGCTGTGCCCCTGGGAACCCTGGGGGGCGGGGGGAAGAGGAATCCAAAGGGAGGGTGTGCTCAGGTCTCCTAGCAACCCGACGCTCTCCGCGCCCGTCGCCGGCTGGGTGGCCCGCACCCAGCGTGCCCCGCGGCCCGGCGCACACTACGTGTCCCACAATGCCACACGGCCCCGCCCCGCTCCGCGGAGACCCCGCCGGGCGGTGCCGCGACCCCTACCCGCGGCCCGCGGCCTGGTCGGCTGTGCAGGCCGGTCGCCATGCGAAGGGGCGAGCGCAGGGCCACGAGAGGCTCGCGGTCCGGGTCCCCGCTGCTCGAGGGCCGCCGCAGCACCGAGTCCGAGGTTTACGACGATGGCACCAACACCTTTTTCTGGTGAGGGGCCGGTCGACCCTCCTCGCTCCGGCGTCGGGATGGGTTCGGGTTGGAGTTGGGGACGGCTCCGGCGCGTCCGGGGAGCGTCGTGTCGGGGCTCGGGGGTCCGGAAAGGCCCTGAGGACCTCCCCCCCCCCCGAGCCACCTGGGAGTGTGATGGCGTGTATTCGGAGGGGTGAGGAGCTCGGAGCGCGCTCGCGGAGGCTTACCGTGGCTTCGCCATCACACGTTCGTGACACTCGGGTTTCCACTCCGCCGGACCGCCGGTGTCCCTCGATTCTCCAGTTGGCAGTTTCCTGAACTGGCCAGATGGACATGGCATATCTCTGTGTCGAGGGTTGCTCGGCGCTGGAACAAAGGCCCCTAACCCTTCGGTGACCCCAGCCCGCACAACGCAATCCCTGACAAGCTTCGGGGTCAGGCTGCCCCCTCTGTCTTTAGTGAGTGGGCGCCATACTGTAGCTAGCTGACACTTCGGTGCCCTTTTGCAGGGCCATGACACCAGCCTTAGCGGATAGGTCCCTGGTGTGATTTCATGACCTTGGGCTAGCCCTTCACCTTTCCTATTTATGAGAAAAACAAAACTCATATGCAAGAAACCACACTTCACGAGAGGCAGGGCTTTTCCCGTCTTAAGGAGGCTCAGTTTCCACCCACCCAAGCAAGCAGCAGGAGTTCTGGGGTAGGTCTTGCAGACAGGTGGTGCTGAAGTGCACAGACGTAAATGCATACCTGTGGAGTCCCCTTCTGAGTGGAAGCAGCTGTAAGAGAACAGAGTCGTGGCCGTGTTGAGAGCACATCTCATTGAGAGTGAAAGAGCCCCTGGCCTGAAAGTGACTGGGTGATTCAGGGGAAGGTTGCAGTCACACACATAGGGACTTCTGCAGGACCCCACCATGCTGCCTTGTGTCTCTGGCTTGTAAATAGGAGAGGCAGCTGAGGCTCTGGTAAGATACCGCGGAAGTAGCAGGAAAGTGGATTGGGTGTGAGATGTCTTTGCATCTGGACCTTGTATCAGCACCTTCCCTAGAATGTGGACAGTTTCTGCAGAGAGGTCCAGCCAGCCGGCCCTGATTTGCAGGTTAACGACCTCTGATGGCTATGGAGCTATTAGGAGGGAAAGAAGTTGGGCAACTCGGGTTGTTGAAGGTGTAGCTCCAGATCTAGTGCCAGTGGCTGTCTCTGACCTCAGGTCCTTTGGACACCAGGACTTCCTATCAGGTAGCCTCCCATGCCC
Source organism: Nannospalax galili (assembly GCF_000622305.1). Lineage (NCBI taxonomy): Eukaryota > Metazoa > Chordata > Mammalia > Rodentia > Spalacidae > Nannospalax > Nannospalax galili. The sequence goes on from NW_008356261.1 coordinate 540,523, forward strand.
CTTGGATGGACAGAAGGGAGGCACCACCACAACACAGCTGATGGTCACTGGAGAGTCCTGAAGTGGGTGCTTGGCTTGCCTTCCTTGTTTTATATTGTTCAGTCATTCTTTAACATATTTTTGGGGACCCTTACTGAGTGCCATCACTATCTTAGGGGATACATCAGGGAACTAAATAACAACTTAGACTCTGGTATAGTCCTGGAACTTTAAGAAGACTCTGAAAGTGCTGGCTGAAGGGATAGTAAGTGTGCAGAGCCTCACAAACTGAGAGCACAGCCTGCTCAATACTGTGGAAGTTGCAGCAGTTCCAAGAAAGACAGGATCTGGTCTCTGGAAGCACTGAACTGTCAGGGTTCTGCTCACAGGAATGTTTGAACCTGTAAGGAGGTTGAGGGGAGGCTTTTCAGGAGCAGATAAAGGGCTGGTTGGTTTCAGATACCTCTTCTTTTGGCTCTCCCCCTCTCCTACAGACTCTGCATGTGCAGAGGAGCATGGACCTCATTCTTGCTGCATTTTGGGAGTAGGGGAAGAAGGTACTTTACATTTCCTCACAGAGGTGACCAGATGCCTATCTGGTAAAACTACTGATGCAGGGTCATGCCACCAAGCTTCAGAGTCTTCCCGCACTGACTTTCTAGGCTAGAATTTTTTTTTTTTTTTTTTTTTTTTTTTTTTTTTTTTTTTTTTGTCTTTTTGAGACAGGGTTTCCTTATAGCCCCCCAGCTGGCCTGGAACTTGCTATACAGACCAGGCTGGCCTCAAACTCACAAAGATCCACCTGCCTCTGCCTCCCAAGTGCTGGGATTAAAACACCTGGCTTAGGCTAGAATTTTTAAAATTTATTCTAGTTTGGCAGTATGACATGTATATAATCTGCCACCTGTAAGTCCAACATTCAGGAAGCTGAGGCAAGAAGATAGTGAGTTCAAGGTCACATAGTGAGACCTGATCTCAAAAAACCAAAAATAAATAAGTAAATACAGTCTTTGATGTTTTATGGAATTTTAACAATGAATATTACAAAAAGCTAACATAAGCTCAGCGTGGCTGCGCACATCTTTAATCCCAGCACTTGGAAGGCAGAGGCAGGCGGATCTCTGTGAGTTCAAGGCCAAGCAAGCTGGGGCTACAGGGAGACCCTATCTCAAAAAGACCAAAAAAAAAAAAAAAGTTAATCTAATGTGTATTGGTTTTGGTTTTGGTTTGATTTTTGTTGTTTTGAGATTGGGTTTCATGTAGCTAGCCCAGGCTGGTTTCTAACTCCCTAGGTAGCATAGGTTGACCTTGAATTCCTGATCCTCCAGCTTCCACCTCCTAAGTATTGGGATCACTGGTATGCACCACCACACCCAGCTTTTAAAAGTTTATATTTGTGGAAGTTATTTAGATTTTAAAATCACCAAAAGGAGCTTTAACATGATGGAAAACATTCTTGTAAGGTTTTCATCTAAAGACAGTTGTGCTTCTTTGGATTGTGTTTTAGTTTTGGGTGACTGCTTGACGACCATGAGGTTTGCAGTTTGGGTCCCAAGGGGCAAGGATGCGGCCTCTGCTGCTGTTTCTAGTGCTCTTTGATGGGGACCTTCTTGGGGCTTGGGGATGTGTAGGACCACAGACTCAGGCACTGTACAAAGATAGGTCTTCTTCTGTCTCAAAATTATCTAGAAGAGCAATTTGCAGACTAACCCTAAAGAGGCACCTGTGAATGTTGCCACCTATCAGTGTTACTTTGTAACCTTCCGGTGAGTTGGGACTGCCATTACCAGTATATCCTAAGTAGCTCTTTACCTCTGCAGCCTTAAGAGTATGTCAGTGATCTCAGATGCCCCAGGTTTCTGGAGATGCCTTTCTCAATCACTGTGGGCTAGGGCTTACCCGTTTGCCCTCATCTGGGAAGCATGGCTTGACAATTGACACTTTGGCCCTCTAATCAGCAGGCCAGGAGGACCAGTTTAACAAGCTAGGAGCCTCTTCCAGGCCTGGGGCAGGCCCTGTCCCTTTCTTGGCAACGCATTCATGTTTCCCTGTTTGGTCCTGGCAGACCTGCCTTCCTACCCACTCCACTTAAGGAACATGGTCATCTCTAGGGAGGAACAACAACTGGTATTTTCCACTCGTGGCAAAGAACCAGTTTGCCCTCATGCCCGTCCCCTTGGAATGACTGAAGTCCCAAGATTCATATAAGCCAACTCTCATCTGGTGCCTGGTCATAGGACTCAGACCTTCCCAGTGTCTGCCCACCCAGAAGTGAAGGGCTCCATTGTACAGATCTAACATCCTGGAAGGGGAAGGGTGCCCTGCCTCTGGTGTCTGTTGCTTTTGTGTATGTAGATGCCAGTGTGAAGTGAGCTAGACAGGGAGTAGTGAGATGGAACTTTTTCTCCAGCAACTGTTGATTGAAACATTCTGAAGTCTGTCCAGCTATAAGTTTGTTTGAGGCCCTTTCTCTGGGTCTTTGCTTCAGCTTTACCAGGACCAAGGAAGGTCAGGTACTTGGTGACTGCTTGAATGACATTATAAACGTTTACCTAAGGGCAAAGTGTTACTATTTTTCAGATATTCCTGGTGTATTTAAGAGAATGGAAAGATAGTGTTCCTTTTCAAGGTTGGTAGATGATCAGTTAGCTAGCCACTTAAAAAACTACAGGAAGATCACTATGCTAGTGAGAAGTAACAGTAAAAGTACCAAAAGACTGAAGTAGCACAATGATAGAGTTCATGTCTAGTGTCTGTTCAATCCCTAGTACTGGACAAAGGGAGAGGAAATTCATTCCGAGTTTAACCAATGTTAGTAATGTGACCATATCTGCCTGTGCCATGGGCAATGCACACTAGCTACTCTGGTACCCATGGGGATGCTCAGTCAACTGGGCACTGCAGGTCAGGCCCTGTCCTGTGCTGGGTGACTAGGTATCATATACATTCCTTGTGATGTTCTTCCTGCTCTGACGCTGCCTGTTATGTTTTTGGATTCAGGCGTGCTCACACCTTAACTGTGCTGTTCATCCTCACCTGTGCACTGGGCTACATCACTCTCCTGGAAGAAACACCTCAGGACACAGCCTACAACACTAAGAGGTAACCACCTAGGGTGTGGAGGGTGTGGTGTCCTGTGGTGCTTTGAGAGATGAAGGATCTGCCCTTTTTGGCCTGTAATTCTTTTGGTGGGACCTGGAACCTGCTGTCATCTCTTCCCTGGGAAACATGGTTTATCCTAGGACACCATGCACTGCCTGTGACTCTGCAGCCTTATCAAGCAAAGGTGCTGTGATTGTAACCATCCTGAATCCATCCCCACCACCTGCTTTGGACCCTTACAGTTCACAGGAGGAGCCCATATCAGCTAAGCTGGTGTGGCCTCCCTGCCAGGATCCTCAGGGTATCCAGGGAGCTGCTAGAACTACTCCATTTTTATTATGTGGGAGTTTTCTTATTCCTATAATGTAGATTTCATATGTAGAAAATGCTTTTTATTACATTTATTTTATTTTACTTATGTGTGTATATATGCATGTGTGTATGTGTGCGTATGCCACAGTATATGTGTCGCGGTTGGTTCTTTCCTTCCACTATGCAGGTCTGAAGGATTGAACTCAAGTTGTCAGGCTTGGTGGCAAGTGTCCTAACCTGCGGAGCCATCTCTCCAGCCCTGTAGGAAACATTTTATTTTATATTTTTTGTGGTGAGACTCCAGGCACAAGCTACTGTCCAGCTCTTTCTTTTCAAATCAACTTTATTGACCTTTAATGTATTTCTAATAAAATTACAGCCAGTGAATTTGGGGTGCACACAGTTGTGTACCCATCGCTGGCCCCAGGCATCTGTGAGTATCATACCACATGTTCTGATTTCCTAGGAGCAGGTTTGTTGTGCTTACTCTTCTGTGTTTGGCTTCTTCCCCAAAACAGTGGCTGTGTATCTCTGTGGGAGAGTATTGGTACTGTTGGTAAGCTCTGCCACATGGAAGCTTACGATTTATCATCCATATAGGGGGTAGGGGAGTGGGGGAGAGTACTCTCACCCTCACAGTTAATGAACTATCCATTCCATGTATAAATTTAAAGGCCAAGCATGATGTAGACACCTATAATCTCAGCACTCAAGATTTTGAGGCAAGAGAATCTTAAATTCAAGCCAGACTGGGCGACATAGTGAGTTCACAGTCAACCTGCCCCTTTTCCCTGCTCAAATAAAACAGAAACCCAGCTTTAAAAAAAAAGGTAAACATCTTGAAAATACAGATAATTCCTAAAGCAAACTACTAAGAAAAGAAGCAACATAATTAAAAAATGGAGGGGCTGAAGAGATGGCTCAGCAGTTAAGAACACTGAATGTTCTTGCAGACAGAACACTGATGCAGAAGACCTGGGTTTGAATCCCAGCACCCACAAGGCAGCTAACAACTGTCCGTAACTCCAGTTCCAGGGGATTCAATGCCCTCTTCTGACGTCGGTGGGCATTGCATGACATGGGTGATGGGTGCAACATGCATCAATACACACATACACATATAATAAAAATAATTTTTTTTTTTTTTTGGTCTTTTTGAGACGGGGGTTTCTCTTTAGCCCAGCTGGCCTGGAACTCCCTAGGGAGGCCCGGCTGGCTTTGAAAC
>NW_008356261.1:546548-590478 GCF_000622305.1 Nannospalax galili
CCGGCCTTGAACTCACAGAGATTGACCTGCCTCTGCCTCCTGAGTGCTGGGATTAAAGGCATGTGCCACCACACCTGGCTGTAAATAAAATATATTTTTTTTAAATGGTAGTATAGCCAGGCGTGGTGGCGCAAGCCTTTAGTCCCAGCACTCGGGAGGCAGAGGCAGGCGGATCTCTATGAGTTCAAGGCCAGCTTGGTCTACATAGTGAGTTCCAGGACAGCCGGGGCTACAGGGAGACCCTGTCTCAAAAAGACCAAAAGAATAGAAAAAAGAATGGTAGTATGCAGGCTGAAAAGGATGGATCAGTGGTTTAAGAGCACTGGCAGCTCTTGTAGAGGACCCAGGTTCTGTTCCCAGCACCCACACGGTGGCTAACAACTGTTTGTAACTCCAGTTCCAGGGTATCCGGCAGTATATGACACAGGTGTACTTACAAGCACGCAGGCAAAACACTGAAACAAGTAAAGTAAAAACAAATAAATAAAAATAAGTAAATCTTTTTTAAAAATGGTGGTACATGCATGTCCTCGCTTCTCTAGAAGCTGAGGCATGAGATTGCTTCAACCTATGAATTTGATACCATCCTGGGCAACATAATGACACTCATTCTCAAAAAAGTAAAGTAAAAATTGAGCAAAAGACCTGAACAAAGGGCTAGAGAGATGACTAAGGAGTTAAGAATGCTTCCTGCTGGGCATGATGGGCACGCCTTTAATTGCAACACTCAGGAAGCAGAGGCAGGTAGATCTCTATGAGTTCAAGGCCAGCCTGGTCTCCATAAGTTCAAGGCCAGCTGGGGCTACAGACCCTGTCTCAAAAACAACAAAACAAAACAAAAAAACTTCCTGCTCTTGCAGAGAACTCAAGTTTGAAGTTTGGTTCCTAGCACTTGTGTTGGGTGACTCACAACCACCTATAATACCAGCTCCAGGGGATCTAACACTTCTAGTCTCTGAGGACACCTGCATTCATGTGTGCATATGCACACACAGTCACACACATTTGCACATAATTAAAAATAGTAAAAGTAAATCCTTTTTAGAAAAAGATCTCAACAGATCTCTCACTAAGGAGAACACAGGAAGGAAACAGTGTGAAACATATAAGACATCCCAAGGCACAACAGACTTAAAACAGTGAGATGCTGCCACACACCTGTGGGAAGGGCTCCAATTTAAAACCTGATGACACTAGATGCTGGAGAGGATTCAAAACAACAGCATCTTGTTCATTCCTAATAAGGATGTCAAGTGCTTGGCCACATTGGAATACAGCTTAGAGAACTAAATATTCTTTTTTTTATGTGTATGAGTGTTATGCTTTCATGTATGTAAGTGGACCTGTGTCATGCAGTGCTGAGGAGGACAGAAGAGGACCTCAGATCCTTTGGAACTAGAGTTAAGGTATGGTTGTTCGCTGCAATGGGGTGCTGGGATTCAAACCCAGGTCTTCCGCAAGAGCAGCCAGTGCTCTTAACTGCTGAGCCATCTCTCTAGCTCCAGAACTAAGCATTCTTAATGTATGGTTCAACATCATACTTCTAAGCATCCAGTTGAACAAAAAATTTGTGTCCACACAAAATCTGTAGGCAAATGTTTGTGGCCAAAGACTGAAAGTACCCAGTGTACCTTCTGTACTGAGTGGATGAATAGGTACCATATATGGCATGGAGCATTTTACTCAGCAATAGGAAGAACCAAGCCCTCACATCACAAACAAAGAGGAGTAGAGGAGTGGGGGTTTTTTGGGTCTTTTTGAGACAGGGTCTCCTAGTAGCCCCAGCTGGCCTGGAACTCACTATGTAGACCAGGCTGGCCTCGGTCACCTCAGTTTTGCAGAGATCTTCCTGTTCTGCTGGGATTAAAGCTGTGTGCTACCACACCTGGCCTTTTTTTTAAAAAAAAAAAAAAATATATATATATTTTTTTTAAATTTTATTTACTATTTCTATTTTTTGTGCATGAGTGTATTGCCTGCACGTAGGTAAGTGCACTAGTGCCATGCAATGCCTGCGGAGGTCAGAAGAGGCTGTCGGAGCCCCTGGAAGTGGAGTTAGTGACAGTTTTTAGTTGTCATGTGGGTGCTGGGATTCGAACCCGGGTCTTCTGTAAGAACAGTTTTAATTAAAAAAAAAAAAAAATATATATATATTTTTTTTTTTTTTTAATTAAAACTGTTCTTACAGAAGACCCGGGTTCGAATCCCAGCACCCACATGACAACTAACAACTGTCCATAACTCCACTTCCAGGGGATCCGACAGCCTCTTCTGACCTCCGCAGGCATTGCATGGCACTAGTGCACTTACCTACGTGCAGGCAATACACTCATGCACATAAAATAAAAATAATAAATTAAAAAAAGAGGAGTCTTAAATGCTTTTTCCCGAATAAAAGATGCCAGTTGAAAAGGCTGTACCCAAAGCAGGGCATGATGAGGGAAACATAGCATTTGTTAAGCCAAGGCAAGAGGATCATAAATTTGAGGCCAGTCTGGGCTACATAGTGAGACCCTGCTTCAAGAAAACAAAAAGAAAGGACTAAATGCTACAGGACACCCACTAGCTGTATTCTGGAAGAAGTGAAGTTACTCAGAGGTGAATGGATCTGTGGCGCCCGCTCATGGCATTCTTATGACTGCTCAGCCCAAAGTTGTAATGGGACACACGTGATGTGCATTTGTCAGTCTGTGAAATAACACAGAGTGGGCTCTACTGTGTGCAAATTGAAAGCTAATTTAGGGGATAGTAGGTCAGTGGTAAAGTACTTGCCTAGCATTGGCGAGGCCTGGGTTCCATCTCAAGTGCCCCAAAAATGAACTTAGAAGGCTAGACCCTCAAGAGGGAAGGCAGACTGACAAGAGAATCTGTTTATAGGTGCACTGAGATTCCTGAGGTGCTAGAAGGTGGGGTCTGTAAGAACAGAGGCAGAGGGCCTACAAGAGCCGTGTGCTAGCTGACAGCCGGGTCCGTGAGTGCTCTTGCAGTTGCTGCTATGTTTTTTATTGTGTGGCAGATGCCAGAAACCAGTAAAAACTCAGGCTTAGCTCATTGCAGTTACAAAGAGACATAAATGTTAATAGTACTTCAGCTTTCCACACATCTACCAGCTCTATAACTGCGGGCTCAGCAGTGTTTGTGAACATTTGGAAACCCTGCATCTGTACTGAACACACAGACTTTCCTTGTCACCGCTTCCCGATGCTGGAGCGTACCGCTTTGCGTGTAGCAGCCATGTTGCATATGAGCTACTCTGTGCAATTTAGAGATAATTTAAAATAAATAGGAGATGTGTGTGGGCTCTATACAGATAGCACTTTATATACAGAACTTGAATACTAACAGATTTCACTGTCATTGAGAGATTCTGAAACCAACATGTCACAGGTACCAGAGTAACTGTTTATGAATGGACATGGTTAGTGCAGGTGTGACCTGAGAGCCTACTGGCAGCAAGTATATCCAGCACGCGTATCTTGGCTTCTGGTGTTCTCCAGTGAAGACCCAGGCTCCTTAAAGAAATATCTGAGGCAGGAAAGGCCCAGGATGGGCTGAGAGGTTCCTGTTGTGCCAGAAGCTTAAGAAAACAAAACAAAGCCAACAATGGTGACGGATCATGTCAAACCAATGGCCTCTTGTAGTCAATGTGAGCAACAGAATCAGTAAAGTAGTATTGGAAACAACCCACTACATGAAATTTAATGTCCACGAGTCCATACTGAAATAAGTGATTAAATCAATGAATAAAGATGAGGGACATGGCTCCCATGCAGAATAATCCCACGTGCAGTAGGCTCCATCTGAGAGCTCTGAGGAGAAGGCTTCGAGCCCTACATCTTTCCTGTGCCTTCCTTAGAGCTCAGCATATCAAGGGAAGATCGCTCTGCAGTGGTAACCCGGGGTTATGCCTTGGCCATGCTCAGGGTCGACATCAGCAGTCCTAAGAAGCAGATCAGGTTGGCAGTGGGGACTAGTTGGTTCTCAGAGGGCATCTCCCCCTGGATCTTTTCCCCAAGCCTGTAGCCCTAGTCTGACCATGAGGAGAACAAAGGGAAGTCCTTACACAGTTTGACCAGTCCTGCTCACACCCAACCAGGTCATAAGAAACAGTCTCTTTCATCACCTGAGGGGCCTATGGAGGTGTTAAGACCCTGTATTATGTGGGGCCCTCGAACAGGCATCTGGGGCAGAGGATGACACAAGAAGAAGCTGAGGAAGTGAGTGAAGTGGGAACTTCATTTGGTTGGACCTTTACATGGAAAGTGTAAGGCATTTATTTTCCTTTTAAGTTACTTCTTTTGCCCAACTGACATACTTTCAAGTACTTAAGTAATTCTTGCAACTCAGCTTTTTAAATCATCATTCACATGGGACGTGTAGCATGATCAGGTTCCCATACCACCCAGCCTAAATGCCTGTGTGTTGCTTTGTGCCACAAGATGACTATGTGGTTGAGGCACACCAGTGTCCCCAGGTGGGTGTGTCACAGGCTTGTCTCAGGCTAGCAGGGCAGTAGCCTCACTTTGTCTTGATCTTCATTCCTATCCTTTTGGGAGTGGGAAATTATATCTTTCACCTAGCAGTATAGCCCTCTGCAGCTGCAGGCAACTGAGTGGGGCTGTTCTTGCTTAAGATAACCCTTCAGGGTGCCCCTCCCAGGTGCCTTTCCCATCTCCCTAGTGCTTCTGTAATAGATAGAGCTGTGCTCCTTGTCTGCTGAGCTGAGACATGAGTACTCTCTTCCTCCTGGCAGCAGTGGTGTGGAGCCCCGTTGGCATGGAAATTCACATGTGACTTAGGGAGCCACAGATGTTCTGCTAAGGTTGGAACCCTCATCCTGGCTATTGGGGGGGTGGGGAGCAGGCAGCAGCACTCAGTATTCTTAGCTGTGCTTGCCACCTTGGTCAGGTGGGGTGTCAAGATGCTGTATGAAATGAAACAAACTGAGAGGGAAGCTTAATAAGACAGGACATGGCTGGAGTTTATGTTCTTGTGAACACTGGCCTGAGCAGGTCCTTGGCAGGGACTGTAATCGTAAAGCTACAGCCTGATCTGGGAGCCCCAGCCCCTTCCCCTGCTATGGCCACAGCCTTGGGTTCCTGCTGGGGGCCATGTTTCTGCACCTTGTCCAAGTGTTTTCAGTGTTTGTTTGCAGGTATAGGTAGTGTACTTACCCTTGCATCTTGTATTAGAGGTGGTGACCTAACAGGACAAAAGCTCTCTCTAGAAAGACCTGTTGTGACTGTGCTGGTATACAGCTCTTAGGTCCTGACATCTTACAGGGGTGTTATGAGGCCTCATGGTCATGTGTGCAAGCATTTCAGTGACGCTACTAGACACTGTACGTGGAATGAGATCCCACAGAAGGACCTCTGAGGGTGGTGCTGCCTGTGGGCTGGTAGAGCTGGAGAGGCAACCATAGACCTTGAAGTGGAATGAGCCGGCCGGTTCAGACCAGCTTGCTACCAAGCAGTTGCCAGACCGAAGCTGTCCCAAGCACTTCCTCCTGCCTAGCTCCCTGAGTACCAGGACCTGGCCCACAGTGGGTGTCCCTGGGGTTCCTGCTGCCTCCCACCTCTGCTCGGAAGAAGCTTGCGCACACTGAGGGGCTGTTTGTTCTTTATTTGCAGAGGTATTGTGGCCAGTATTTTGGTTTTCTTATGTTTTGGAGTCACACAAGCCAAAGACGGGCCATTTTCCAGACCTCATCCAGGTAACTCGTCATTTCTTTCTCCACGTGTGCAATGTAGCCCTTCTGTCCTGAGCATCCGCTCTGTGTCTGTGCTGCTGGGTGTGACTGTCCTGCTCCCCTCTGTTAGCTCCTCCTGCAGCCACTGCCCCCACTGTAAGAAGAATGGAATGTACCTGCTCTACACCCCCCATGTCCCACCTCCTCTACCTCCTCATCCAGCTGCAAGAGTCTCTTTCCCCTCCTGTGCTTCACCTGCCCTGAATGAGGCTCCTCACCTTCCTGTAGACTGGGGTACCCCATGGATATGGGAGGGGCTGGAAACCTAGGGACAGCTGTTAGGGTGCTCTCTGCCTCTTACACCCCTACTCCAAGTTCTCACAAATTCCTGGCATCAAATTGCCCCCTGTGAACCTCAACTGGAGGGCACAGGCCACCCACCTGTCTCCTCCCAGTTGCCCCAGGGCTTAGATTGGAGGCTTCTGAAGCTACAACTTGATTGGTGTCTCGTTAAGGGCCACAGCATATATTTAGAAACATGTTTCTTTTCTGTCTCAATAAGAGTATGAATTATTTGGGGGCTGGAGAGATATCTCACTGGGTGTTCTTGGCAAAGGACCTGGATTCGAATCCCAGCACCCACATGGCAGCTAACAACTATCTGTAACTCCAGTTCCAGGGGCTCCAGCACCTTCTTCTGTCCTCCGTGGGCATTGCACAACACCGGTGCACTTACATACATGCAGACATAACACTCATACACATAAAATGAGAATAATTTTTTTTTTTTTTTTTGGTGTTTTCGAGACAGGGTCTCCCTGTAGCCGAAGTTGTCCTGGAACTCACTATGTAGATCAGGCTGGCCTTGAACTCACAGAGATCCACCTGCCTCTGCCTCCCGAGAGAATAAATTTAAAAAAATATTTTATTTATTATTTTTATTTTATATGTATGTGTGTATTGCCAAGGTGTAGGTAAGTGCACCCGTGTTGTGCAGTGCCCTTGGAGGACAGAAGAGGCCGTCAGATCCCCTGGAACTGGAGTTACAGACAGTTGTTAGCTGCCATGTGGGTGCTGGGATTCAAACTCGAGTCTTCTGCAAGAACAACCAGTGTTCTTAACCACTGAGCCATCTCTCCAGCCCCAAGAATAAACTTTTTAAAAAAGAATCAGAAAGAGTATGAATTGTGGAAATAACTATTTTAGATATTTTAAAAAATAACTGCTGTTAAACTTTGTTGTATTTTATATATATATGTATATATATATATATATACACATATATATATATGATGAGTGATGAGGTCCAAGCAATCCTCCTGCCTCAGCCTCTGAGGTACTACATGCCACAGTATCTGTCTTCACCACATTTTCATTCGGCCTGTGATTTGCTTATACATTTGTTTATTCTTGAGGGTCTCACTATTGCCGAGGCTAGTCTCAAATTTCTGGATTCAAGGAATTCTCTTGCCTCCACTCCTGAGCATTGGGACCACAGACATGTGCCCACCACACCTCCTGGTTTTCATATTGGTTTGTTTGTTGTTGCTGTTGTTTACTTATAAATTAAGCAGTGGTGAGATTTTTTTCACATATGTCTGTGTGTATTACCCTGATTATTTAATAAACCATTATAGGAGCAGAAATACATTATTAGTCTTGAGCACTTTAGCCCCCAAATGGGGCATCTCTGCCCAGGGTGACTTAGTGTTAAGTCTCTGAGCAAGGCTTCCCTGTGCTCCAGAAGTTCTGAGGGGTCTATCAGGAACCTGAAGAGGCTGTTGATGTCTCTGATTGCTGCTGGAATACTAAGAATGGCCACACAGCCTCAGTGGGCCTCTTCCGTCTGAGCCCATCCACCCAGCCTTGCCTCAGAAGGTTTCAAAGCAGAGCCACAGAAAAGCAAAGTGATGGTTTCAAAACTACCCCATTGCTGAGTGCTTGGTATGTTTGGAAGAAGCCCACCCAGTGAGGCATACTCCTCCTCCTCCGTCTTGGAAGCCACATCTCAGTGAGTGAGACAGATGAGGCCAGTTGGCAGCAGCTTGCCCCCCTGCATATGGCCCCTGGACATTGGAAGTGGCTCCAGGAGACCCTTAGGTCCTCTTGTCCAGGAACACAAGCTCCTGTACCTCAGCAGGCACAGATCACCGTGTCTGAAAGGATTTAGCGCTTCTGGAGGTTCTATGGACTTCTCTGAGCAATGTAAATACTGCTCCAGCTCCCTATATTTGGATCACACCATGCTTGCCTCTGAGTTACTTTGAGAACTCTGCTCTGCCTCTCCTTCCAGTGTAGCTTCCCCTGCAGAAGCTCCAGGCTTCTTCAAAACTTTTTGCCTTATTCAAGAAGGAAGTCTGTCCCGAGCCACCTTCCTCCTCACATCTTGTTAATATCCCAACCTTTCCAATAAGAAGTGAGGTGCATAAGTGAGAGGTCTCCAAGCAGCATCCTGGCAAGGACAGCAGGAAGGGTGTTCCACCCAAAGAGAAGGGTTCTGTCCAGGGCTCTGTCTCCTCTCCACCTCAGGGTCACAGCTCAGGAAGACCCAGTCTGACTTCCTCACCTGGGCCCTTAGCAGCCTGGCCTCATTAGGGCGGCAAATGAGCATCTAGCTGACCTGTCTGGGTGGTTGCTTTATTTGGAAACTTGAATTGGCTATGATTCCAAGTGAATACCTTTGAAGCAGATCCTGGCTCTATAGACACAGCCTCTCTCTTTGATTCAGTTTTTTTCATTGTTGTTGTCTATGTGCAGTACTGCAGGTTGAACCCTAGGCAAATGCACCGTAGGCAAACACATCACCACTGAGCTGCAGCCCCAGTCCCCTTCCTGGCTCTTATTTTCTAATGTGGCTCTCTCCAAAAGCCATACTGCTGAGGCTGCCTGTGTGCTCTTCCCTCAGATTTGATGTTTGGGTGGACAAGGGCACTAGCATCAAGGTCACCAAAACCAGGGATCACTGGAATTTATTGGCGAGGTGTGAGTGAAGAGGCAACTGGATATTTAGGGGTAGGCCTAATAGGAGGTGAGGACTCACAGATGGTTCAGCTTCTGATTTGGGCTTTTGCTAGGAAAGTCCAGGAAACAGCAGTAGCTGAAGAGACTATCTCAACCTCAGCACTGATGACACAAGCAGTACCTGTTGGGGATGTTGTAGCCTCAGGTGTGGCCTCTTCCCTCAAGGAAGCCCTCCCCAGTTCACCAGTTCAATGGTGCAGGTCATCTTGCCACTCTCAACAGTCCTCAGTTGGTTGTACTACAGACTTGTTAGCTGCCATTGCATCCCAAGCCAGCAAAGACTTTTCCCACAGGGTCTTCCTACCCTCCAGGTGTGAAGAGTGTTCATAATCTGAGGTATCATCTGTGTCCCAGAGCCATTTGAACAAATTCCATTATAAGCCTCCCACATCATGTTTCTTGCCTGTTAGGGTCAGTCATCCTCAACCAAGTAGATCAGGGTACACATGCTGGCCTAAGGACACCTGCATTTGCAAGCAGGAGACCCCATGCATGCATGGTCTCTCAGTGCTCCTCATGGGTCCTCAGTCTATGGTGATATCAAAGATGGAGGGGTGTTTGTAATCTGTCATCTGACCAAGCTGGTCTTGGTCAGGTGACAGCGGCAAAAAAATAAAAATAAAAAATAAAAAAAAAGATGGAGGGCTGTTTTAATATCAGAAGTCTGCTAATATTCATCATATTAACATTAAAATACCTTCTTAAATACAGAAGAATAAAACTTCATATTGATTTATAACAAAAACCTAACCTATTAGAATTACAAGGTTTTGTTACTGTGATAAAAGGTATCCATCAGAGCCTGCTGCAAACCTGGCACAGGTCAGCAGCATCAGTAGTAGACATTGGACCAGGATGTTGCCATCACTGCTTCTACCCAACATTTACAGGTCTTCTGTGCCACTGTGGTTCGGTAAAATGAAATAAGAGACCTCAGGACTAGAGTAGAAGGAAATAAAGGAAAAAACCATTTCACATTTCAGGGAGAACTTCTTTGTGCAATATTTATGATTTATTTATTTATTATTTATATTTGTTTGTTTTCTTAGGGTCCCACTGCCTGGCCTGGAACTCACTATGTAGACCAGGCTGGCCTCAAATTCATAGAGTCTACCTGCCTCTGCATCTCAAGTGCTAGCTTTAAAGGCATGTGCCACCTCTGTGTGCTGTTTTAATTTGGACCTTGCATTATAAAGGCTCTACCAAGGACACGCAAGCCCCTTCCCACCTTTCAATACTGTTCATGATCAGGGGCCTCATGGGGCAGGGAGTGCAGTGGGTTGGACTTCCAGGGCAGGACTCCTGACATTGTTGTGTTATCTTCTTATAGCTTACTGGCGGTTTTGGCTGTGCGTTAGTGTGGTCTACGAATTGTTTCTCATCTTCATTCTCTTCCAGGTAAGCAGCTTTTCTTGGCTGATAAAATGGGAGCAGATGGTAAAGAGGGCCTCAGATTCTCAGTCCCCATAGTGCTGACAGGAAGACAAGCTAGAACAGCACAGGTAGGCACAAACTTGTGTCTCACTTCCAGATAGACCCCATATGGAGAGCTGTTTTAGTGTGGGTGCAGGCACAGGCTGCTGTCACTGCCAGATGCAAACAGGGCCAGACACAGAAAAGGCAGCTTATCTGATTCCAAGACAGGGACTGTTGGAAGGCCAGTGGCACATCAAGCCGTAGTTTATCTCTGGCCTGTAGCTGAGCAGCTGGAGCTTCACAGTCCCAAGGAGCTGGTAGGCTGGCTTCTCACCAGGGAGCAGGGGCAGTTACAGTAATGTGTTCTCTAATGATCTACTCGCCATCACTAAGTGGACCAGGAGCTCCGTCAGGTTTTTTATCATTGTGCTCACTCCTCTGTCTGGGGCAGGTATTTCGAGCTGTAGTCTGTGCATGCCCAAAGCATCACAGCAGGACACAGAACAGTTCTATCTCGAGAAAACTCACTCAAAGACCTTTGATAGTCTTCCTGCACTGCCCCCCTGACTTGTCTCTGAGGACAGCCCATGAATGGAGCCACACAGTGGGCACTGTACACCCTTGAGACCCACATCGTACCTTTGAGGTCCACCTAGCTGTGTCTCACCTGTGGCTAACAGACACCATTGTACAGATGGACTGCAGCTTATCCACTCAACGGACATGGCAGGCATTTGGTTGTTTCCCATTCAGAGCTACTCTCAACATTCCTGTCAGGCTTTATGTGGACACAAGTTTCCATTTCTCTAGGAGACAGGCAACAGTGGTCTCTGGTCATGTCACACGTATGCTTTTAATAGTTGGAGGAGCCACCAGGCTGCCTTCCAGCATGGCTGTGCCATCTTGCATCCCATGAGCACTAAGTTCCTGCTGCTTTACACTGTTGCTTTCATTTCTGTCATGTGAGTTCCCAGAGGTGGAATTGCTGGTAGTGAATGGAATTAAATCCTAAGCGGTGTGAGGTGGTATCTCTTGGCTTTGATTTGTATATGCTACAACTAAAATCCAAGCTTTTTTCAGATTTCCTTAGTTTTACTTAATGCCTTTTTCCTGCCCAGAATCCATTTCAAGGCACATCACACCTAGGTGTGACATCATCTGGGCGGGGCAGTTCTCAGGCTGACCCTGCTTCTGATGGGCTGGCAGCTCTGAAGAGGCTGATGGGTGTCTCCTGGGTCAGGTGCAATGTAGTCACAAGGTGTGAGTCTTCACACTTTGCTCTTCTCCTTCCAAATTGTCTTGTTCAGCTGCTCTCCTGCATTTCCAAATGAATGCTAGAATCACATTCCGGCTATGTGAAAGAGCCCGTGAGAGTTCTTCTTTTTCTTTTTTTGCAGTGCTGGGGATGGAACCCAGGCTTCCTGCACGCTAGGCAGGCACTCTACCACTGAGCCACACCCCATCCCTAGCAGGTGAGATGTTGACAGACCATAGATCAGTTTAGAACATGATCATCCCAACGTTGTTACATCTTCCAGTCCATGAACATGGGATGTCTTCCCATTTATTTTGGGTTCTTAATTTCTGCTTCCCGTTTGTTTAGGTTCCTAATTTCTGTTTCATAGTTTTCATAGTGTAAGTTTTACACTTCCTTTTAAAAAAATTATTCCCAAGTATTTTATTTGTTTTGATGCTTTTATAAGTGGGAATTGTCTTCTCAGTTTCATTTTGGATTGTTTGTTAATAGTATATAGAAATACAATTTATTTTCATGCTGATTTGTGTCCCAAGACTTTGCTGAACTTGGTTATTAGCTCTAGTACTTCCTTAGGGTTGATGTTTTTGGCTCTCAGATGCTGTGACTCTTCCTTTCCAGTCTGGTGCCTTTTATTTTCTACTCTTGCCTGGTTCTGTATCTGGGCCTTCCAGCCCTGTTTTGAGCACAAGTAGCAAGCATGAACCTCCTTAACTGTTCCTGATCTCAGAGAAGTACCCAGCCTGACTGTGGTGAGTGTGGTCTGAACTCCAGCTTTTCCCAGAAACCCTCACCAGGTAGAGATAGTTTATTTGTTTATTTGTAGCTGGTTAAATGGGTTTTTTTTTTTTTTTTTTTTTTTGGTTTGGTTTGGTTTTTTTTTTTTGAGACACAGTCTCACTATGTAGTCCTGGCTAGCCTGGAACGCTTATATATACCAGGCTGGCCTGGAAGTCACAGAGATCCACCTGCCTATGCCTCCCAAGTGCTGGGATTAAAGGGATGTGCCAACACATCCGACTTAGTTGACTCTTTTTATTGTGAAAGCTTACCAAATTTTGTTAAACACATTTTCTGCGTTAGGTGAGATGATTATGTGTGTGGATTTTTCCTCCATTGATTAGGGTATTTATACTGATTAATGTTTAAAATTTGGTCTGGGGGTGTTTTGTCTGTCTTGTTTTTGAGACAGGGTCTCCTGTAGCGTAGGTTGGCTCCGAACTTGCAGCAGTCCTCCTGCTTGTGCTTCCGAAGTGCTGGGATTGCAAGTGTGCACCACCATGCCTGACATGAATGAATTTCTCGATGGAACCCACCATGCGTTCCTGAGATTCTGTGGTGATACATAATCTTGTCTGTCATCTGGATTCAGCCTCCTCCAGTTTTGCCTAGGATCTTTTCATCCCTTAGGAGATACTGGTGCTCTAATTTCCTGGAGCGGCTTTTTCTGGAGTTGGCATCAGGGTTAATTAGGATTTATTTCTCTGATGTTTTTCTTGGGATTTGAATGAGTTTCAAGAATACACCATCCACATGGCTCCTCCCTGGAAAGACTCATCTTGATAATGGATTTGCAGCATCTGTCAGGATCTCCTTCATACAGTTTTACTATATGATCTTTTACTGCCCATTTCCATCTATCCCCTGAAAAGAAGTTGCTGTGTGCCATTCATGTGGAAGGAACCAGGACTAGGGTTGTGTGTCTTTATGTTATATTTCGGAATTCTTCTGTAAGGAAAGCTAGTCTCTTTTCCACCATGTGTTAAGTATCTAATAATCTGTTGATGTTGGCATGGACTCATATAATTTTGTATTGGGTTCTTTTCCAATACTACTTTTAGTTTTTCAGAGTTCTTTAGGCCATTTACAGCTCTCATTTGGTTCCTGTCTTGCTTGACACATTCCATCTTTAAAAGTTCTTGGTTTGGGGCTGGAGAGATGGCTCAGCGGTTAATACTAGCTGTTCTTACAGAAGACCTGGGTTCAAATCCCAGCACCCACATGGCAGCTAACAACTATCCATAACTCCAGTTTCAGGGGATCCAACAGCTTCTTCTGACCTCCTCGGGCATTGCACAACACAGGTGCACTTACCTACCTGCTGGCAATACATGCATACACATAAAATAAAAATAATAAATAAAATTAACCAAAAAAATTAAAAAAAAAAAAAAAGTTCTTGGTTTTTGTGCCTTGAAGGTCTTCTTGGCCCACACCATAGGATGCTCCAAATGCCTGTACCCTTGCACCGGCCCTGGAGTCAGCCCTTTTCCCTAGGGCTCTCTTTTTTACTAAAGGATGATCTTAAGAGACTGAGGTCTAGGCACTAGGTGTGCTAGTCAGGTATCTAGTACCTCAACTGCAGAGCACAGCCCCATTGTGTGTTGGCCATGTATGTACGTATTACTATGACTGTAGCCAATTCTAGTGTTTGGTCTTGAAGACCCATCTGAAGTCTGATTGCTTCCCTTCCACCATGCTCTGCCCTCCACAGGAGCACTCTGAGGTCATGGGGTTTCTGGCATGTTGAGCAGAAGCCACATTTGGTTCGCAGCTTTGGGGTTAGGAATAAGAACTGCTTCAGTCTAAACTCGTGCCAAGCCCAGAACTCACCTTTTCTGACCTTGTTAGAGGCCTTGGGGCCTAAGGCGGAAAGTGGCACTTGGGGCTGGTCTTGGGACCATTCCTGCCTCAGCATGTCCTCAAGTCCTGCTGATTTCCAGGATACATGGCATTAACAAGGTGGCCATCTGTGAAGTCTCTGCTTCAGGGACAGTAACCCTGGCTTTTGGGTCTGGGGCCAGTCTTACAGCTGACCAGCCTGTTCCTGTTTTCTCTCCTGTCTGTGGTGTGTTCTCATGTCTGTCTCCTGAACCTATGCTTCCTCAAAGGTCTTGTTTGTCCTGGCTGGTGGTCTGTTCCAGGACCTTCTCCTGATGTGTCTAAACGTGCTTCCTTCACTAAGGGGACAGAACTCTCAGCGGGTGCATTTCCAGGAAGACGGAGGGGTGCTCAGCAGAGTAGCTTTGAGTGTGACCCTGGACTCGGGGGGGAAGGGAAACAGTGCAGGGCTGCCTTCTCTGGACCAGGGATTTAGCCTTGCATCCCCTGGAGGCTAGCATCTGTGCCTTGCTGATTCACTGGGGCTTAAGATACCCAGATCTGTAGCCCTAGCTAGGATGGAAGGACTGTCGTCTTCATGACATGCTGACCGAGATGTAGGTCACACACCACAGAGCCTCCCATCTAGGCTGCCCCTGCTAATGCCCCACTAATGGTGCTGTTTTGCAGACAGTCCAGGATGGCCGGCAGTTTCTGAAGTATGTTGACCCCAGGCTGGGAGTCCCATTACCAGAGAGGGACTATGGGGGAAACTGCCTCATCTACGATGCTGACAACAACACTGACCCCTTCCACAACATCTGGGTAGGAGTAGTCTCCTGAGCCATGGGACTTCAGCAGCCCTAGGACTGTCCTTGATTTTATGGGATCAGGCCAGGTGCCCTCAGGACTGTCTGCTCTCCTGCTTCTGCAGGGCATTCTGGGGGGTCTACACATGGGGTCCTCTCCTGATCCAGGCCCATGGCCCTGTTTAGATTGGGTGGGATTTCACCAGAGGGGCATCTTGCTCTCTCTTACCAGCATGGTCATCTGAAAGTGCCCATAGCAACATATGTGCTGGACCCTGGCCTTGTCCTGATTTGATATCAGCATGAAGGGTTGTGAGGGAAGCAATAATGATCCTGGGCTGCTGCACAGCAAAAGGTTGTGGGGTCCTTAGAGACCTGCCCAAGACACCAAGCAGGGGAGGAGACTGCCTGAGGGAGAGGCTGCCCAGGGTAGGGGGCTGTGTCTAATGGTTGCACCTGTTACCCACAGGACAAGCTGGATGGCTTTGTTCCCGCACACTTCATTGGCTGGTATCTGAAGGTAGTGATCCACTGACCTGGCTTCCTGGTTCTCATCTCCCTGCCTCTCAAGTTCCGGGTCATTTCTGGCTACAGGGTTGACCTGAGTAGGGGGTGGGCGAGTTCTGGTAGGGAAGCACTGTGCAACCATGAAGGGTGTGTACAGTGTGCCTAGAAGCTCCCAGGTTTCCCGGCAAGACTCAAGAGCTAGTGCTGATCCTGCTGCTCAGGTCTACAGTCTATTCCTAGTACCATGGTCATTTAGGAAAAGGGAATGAGAGATGGCAGAGCAGGAAGCCCTGGCCAGCCTGGGCTGTAGATATACCCGACACTAGTGATGCCTGGCTTAACCTGGAGGAAGGACTAGGCCTTCCTTAGTGCTCAGTGTGGGCCCTTCCATGTTGGCTAAAAATCTTAGTCAAAGTTGGAGGGGCAACAGCCCGCCCATCTGCTACACTCACCTGGGACCCTCTGGGGCTGGGGACAGGGATCATGTATTTGAGGGGCACAATCTGGTCTGTAGGAAGTGAGGGGTGAAGCCTAGTAGGGTGCTTTCTGGAACCCTACAGACCCTCATGATCCGTGACTGGTGGATGTGCATGATCATCAGCGTGATGTTCGAGTTCCTGGAGTACAGCCTAGAGCACCAGCTGCCCAACTTCAGCGAGTGCTGGTGGGACCATGTAGGTACCAGTGGGCAGGGTATGGCCTGGGTGGGCCTGGACTTGGCATGTCAGGCCCCGTGGTTATCACCTCTCCTTTCCTGACCCAGTGGATCATGGATGTGCTCGTCTGCAATGGGCTGGGCATCTACTGCGGTATGAAGACCCTCGAGTGGCTGTCCTTGAAGACATACAAGTGGCAAGGCCTCTGGAACATTCCAACCTACAAGTACATCTTGGGAGTTATGGAGGGATCACAGAGCAGTGGCCCCAAATACAAGGCCTGGCCATACTGCTCAGGAGGGTTGCAGGCGAGATGGATCTTTGTCCCTCAGATTCCACTCAGCCCTCTTGGTGGTGGAAAGTCAGCTGGCTCCTGGCCTGCCCCTCTCAAGAGGCTATGGGCTTGTTCCATCCACCTGCTTTTGTTTGTTTGTGACAGGATCTCATGTCTCAGTCTAACCTAAAACTTACCCATGTAGTCAAGGATGATCTTGAACTTGTGATCCTCCTGCCTCTCCCTTCCAAATTCTGGGATTACTGGCATGTGCCACTACACCCAAGTTCTCTGATGTTTTTGAGATCTAAGAAAAAGCAATGGTGGAGTTTGGTGGCACACCTTTAATCCCAGCACTCAGGAGGCAGAGGCAGGTGGATCTCTGTGAGATTGTGGCCAGCCTAATCTACATAGTGAGTTCCAGGCCTAGCTGGGGCTACAGGGAGACCCTGTCTCAAAAAAAGAAGAAATGATGCAAGGAACATTGGTATGCATCTACAGATTCTACTGCTTGGGAGGGTGAGGCAGGAAGGTTCCTTAAACATAGTTCAAGGCTAGCCTAAGCAACACAGTGAGACTTTGTCTTAAGAAAAAGTCTTAGAAAAAAAAATGGGGGCTGGGGATGTGCCTCGGTTCATAGAGTACCTGGCACACGTGAAGCCCTGGGTTCAATACTCGGAACCATATAAACTACGCCTGTACTCCCAACACTTGGGTGATGAAGGCAAACAGATCAGAAGTTCAAAGTTATGTTCAGTAATATGATATGTTTGGGGCCAGCCTTGACTATGTTTTTAAAAAACATTACAAAAAGCTGGTGAAGCTGGGCAACGTAGCCATGTGGTAGTCCCAGCACTGTGAGGACAGGAGGGTCGAGGCCTGGTCCCTAGCACCACAAAAAGAAAAAACGGAGTCATGAGGAATGCGGCTGCCTTCCTATCCAGGCGACAGTCCCTTCCGAGTAGCTGGGTGAGATTCTGAAGAGGGTAGGGCCTTGTGTCTACTAAGGTGAACAATAATAACCACTGGCTCACAGGCTTTAACAGTGGCCCCATAACCTAAGTGAAGCTGGCTGGCTGGCAGTAGGGACTGAGTAGGCCATTGCTCTCAGGCTGCTGGCTCTCTGGTTCCCAGGGGCAAGATGAAGAGGATTGCCTTTCAGTTCACACCCTACAGCTGGGTGCGCTTTGAGTGGAAACCAGCCTCCAGCCTACATCGCTGGCTGGCCGTGTGTGGCATCATCTTGGTGGTAAGTCCTGGCCGCCTGATGATTGCACATCCATATACCATCTGTGGTCAGCACTCAGGCTGATCCTCTCCCTTCCCCTAGTTCCTCCTGGCAGAATTGAATACTTTCTACCTGAAGTTTGTGCTGTGGCTGCCCCCTGAGCACTACCTGGTTCTGCTGCGGCTGGTCTTCTTCGTGAATGTGGGTGGTGTGGCCATGCGTGAGATCTACGATTTCATGGATGAAGTGTGAGGGCTTCCCACCAGGCCTAGGGGGGTGGGTGGCTGGAGCCTGAGCATCCTAAGGGCCTGTGGGAGGCAGGGCAAGCCAAGCAGCTGCTGCCTCTCCACAGGAAGCCCCATAGGAAGCTGGGCCAGCAGGCCTGGCTGGTGGCAGCCATCACAGTCACTGAGTTACTCATCGTGGTGAAGTACGACCCACACACACTCACCTTGTCACTGCCCTTCTACATCTCCCAGTGCTGGACTCTTGGCTCCATTCTGGTGCTTACCTGGACTGTCTGGCGCTTCTTCCTGAGGTGAGGAGGGGTGGGGCTCCAGGCTGGCTGGCTTCACAGTGTGGTTGGTATCTCTCCTCCTTGGCAGACAAGGCCCCAGCCAACCCCACCCCTGCCTAGTAGTCCCAGCCGCTTTAGCCCCCGAACCCTCTGTGGATTCCCATGGCACTCCCTGGTAAATCCAAGCTCCTGAGGTTCAAGGCGGCCTGCCCTGTCCATTGCCGGCACCCTAGTTGGCCTCCACCCAGCTGCTCCTGGGATTGTAGCAGATGTGGCCTTCTGCAGAACACAAGGAGCACGGGTGGTGAGATGGCTCTGCTGCCCACAGGGACATCACCTTGAGGTATAAGGAGACTCGGCGGCAGAAACAGCAGAGTGACCAGGGCAGAGCCATCAACAGCGGAGATGGGCACCCAGGGCTGGATGATGACCTGCCAGGGACTGGGACTGCAGAGGAAGAGGGGCCCACCAATGAGGGTGCTTCCATTGGGAAGGAAGAAGCTTCAGCCACTTCATGAGCCCCTTTCTCCCCACAGGCCTTGTGCCTTAGGGCTGTCCCCTTTCTCCCATGCTCATGCTGCTGCCTGCGAGGAGGTGGAAGATCCCATCCTCACCCCACCAGGGGCACTTCAGTGTACATGTGTGTATGCGCCGGTAGGTGTGGGCACGTGTGCCCTTGGCTCCTGATGCTTCTCCAGGGCTGTGAACTGGCCGGTGAGCCTGGGGCTTGCTCTAGAGCAAGAGTCCTGCCCTGTCCCTCTGCTTGGTCAGCCAGGGCCCATGACCTATGACCCATGGACACCCTTGTGCTCAGCTTCAACACAGGCATCTGTACTGGAGAGGCATCCAGTACTCGGCGGCATAGGCCCCATGAGACCATCTGGCTCCCACTCAACTTCTGGCAGCATACGTGAAGGAGGTCACAACACCAAATGGCTGCAAAGGAGTGGGTCTAAAGAGTCCGCATAGTCATTCCCTTCGGAGCCTTCGTTTAATCCAGACTCTAAGCTGAAGGGTGTGTGCATGGAGGGAGGTCACCAAACTGGCCCCTTGAGGGGCCATCAAGTCAATAGACTCCAACTTGGAAACCTGTACCCCAGGTGCTGGAGTTATATTGTCACTGTGGCTCCCTGACTTTATAGTTGTCTCCTCGAGCAAACAGAACAATTAAAGTGATGGTGAAGGTAAGGTATACAACCTTTGGCCTTCTCTGCCCCCACTGGCTGTCCCATGCTCCCATGGACCTTCCAGAGGAATAGACTGGCTGGAGGTCCTGCCCCATCCATTTGGATCTGTGGGGGGGGGGGGTGTAGGACACAGTT
This sequence comes from Nannospalax galili, assembly GCF_000622305.1. NCBI lineage: Eukaryota > Metazoa > Chordata > Mammalia > Rodentia > Spalacidae > Nannospalax > Nannospalax galili. The sequence goes on from NW_008356261.1 coordinate 565,844, forward strand.
CTCCCAGGGCTTGTGGGGAGGTGGGGGGATTTAAGACATGGCTTTCCTAGGGCAGGCACAGCTGCTCACAGGATCCATAGCTTGGGCATCTGCTACTGCCTACCACATTGTCTTTGAGTGGGGGTGGGGGCTGATGACCACTGAAGGATAGTCATGGGAGATGGTTGGTAACTGTACCTAGCTTTACAGTTGGAGCCCTTGGGAATGCAGAGACCACTTGCCTTCTGACAACTTCAGTTGCCCAGAGAGCTAGAGCTGAGGAAACTTTGTCCACAGATACAAAAGGGGTATGTATCTCAGTTAATGAGGCAATATGTTTCTTTGGAATTCTGAGACGGTTCTGATGTGTCACTCAGGCTGGCATAGAACTGTGCACTATGCAGCCCAGACTGGCCTCAAATTCGTGACAACCTGCCTCAGCCTCCCAATTGCTAGAATTACCAATGTGCACCACAATGCCTGACTAAAATATATTCATAATTGGTACACTCCTGTGAGTCTAGCACTTGAGAGGTGGAGGCAAGAAGATCTAGGGTTCAAGCTCATCCTTAGCCAACCTGGGCCACATGAGATGGTGGAGGTTAAGGTAAGCATTATCTTTCTCCTCAAATAACGTTTTTGTTTTTTGTTTTTTTGGTCTTTTTGAGACAAGGTCTCCCTGTAGCCCCAGCTGTCCTGGAACTCACTATGTAGACCAGACTGGCCCTGAACTCACAGAGATCTCGGCCTATCTCTGCCTCCCAGGTGTTGGAATTAAAAGGTGTGTGCCACCACACCTGGCAGAAATAACATTTGAGTAAACATTCACAAACCTTTCCTCTAGCATTTTTAAAATACAGTGTCTTCTCATCTGTGATCATCCACCACCGTGCAATCAATAGTACACCAGGACTACTTCTACTAACAAGCTTTGAGCACCTTTCCACAGCTCTTCCCTACTCTTCTCCCAGCCTCAGGAAACCTCTGCCCTCTCAGTTTCTGTGAGATCAAGCTTTTTAAAGTTGCACATGAGATCACACTATACTTGTCCTCCTGTGCCTAGCTGATTTCACTGGACAGAATGACCAATTGTGTCCATGCTGTCACAGATGACAGCATTTCATTGTTTATGGCCAGATAGTGTGCCACTGTATGTAGTGCATTTTTTTTTTCTTTTTTTTAATTTTATGTGTGTGTATTGCCTGCACGTAGGTAAGTGCACCCGTGTCATGCAATGCCCGAGGAGGTCAGAAGAAGCTGTCAGGTCCCCTGGGACTGGAGTTACAATTGTTAGCTGCCATGTGGGTGCTGGGATTCAAACCCAGGTCTTCAGGAACAGCCAGTGTTCTTAACCGCTGAGCCATCTCTCCAGCCCCTTTAGATCTATTTTTAATTATGTGTATTTGTGTCGGGCTATGTGCAGGTGGCTGAAGTGGCTAGAAATCATCAGATCCCATGGAGCTGGAATTAGAGGTGGTTATGAACCAACCACATTTTCTTTATCCATTTATCAGCTGATGTCCCCACCTCCTGGTTACTGTGACTATTGTTGTGGTGATAGAGGCAATGCAAATTATCTCTGGCACCCTGATTCCATTTCATGTTTATCTGTAATTTCTGGATCATACGCAGATCAAAAAACAAAATGGGGGCTGTGAGAGATGGCTCAGCTGCTCTTCCAGAGGACTGAACTTTGGTTCCCAGCATCTGTGTAGGGCAGTTCACAACCACCTGTAATTCCAGCCCCAGGGGATCCAACACCCTTCCAGTCTTTATAGTCACATGCACACACACACACACACACAAATAATGTTTAAAAACAAATATAAGATGCCAAGTATTGGTGGCTCAAGCCTTTAAGACCAGTACTATGGAGGCAGTGACACACAGTATCTCTGAGTTCCAGGCCAATTGGGCTACAGGGAGACCATCTTAAAAAAACCAAAAATTAAAAAATAACAAGCTAGCTGGGTGTGGTGACACATACCTTTAATCCCAGCATTCCAGAGGCAGGTGGATCTCTGAGATCTAGGCCAGCCTGATCTACATAGTGAGTTCTGGGTCTACAGGGAGACCCTTTCAAAAAGGAAAAAAAAAAAAGTTGGTGGTGCATGCCTTTAATCCCAGCACTCAAAAGGCAGAGGCAAGCAGGTTCAAGGCCAGCCAGAACTACAAAGTGAGGCCTACCTAGTCTCAAAAAAAAAAAACAAATTCAGATGTGATGGCACATGCCTTTAATCCCAGTACTTGGGAAGCAGAAGCAGGTGATCACTGTGAGGTCAAGGCCAGCTTGGTCTACATAGTGAGTTCCAGGACTGTTGGGGCTACAGGGAGACATGTCTCTGAAAAAAGTAAATTTTAGCTGGGCATAGTGGTGCATACCTTTAATCCCCACACTTGGGAGGCAGAGGCTGGCGGATCTTTGTGAGTTCGAGGCCAGGCTGGTCTACATAGTGAGTTCCAGGACAGCTGGGGCTACAGAGAGACTCTGTCTCAAAAAGACAAAAGGAAAAAGAATTAAAATTGCCATCTTGGAGACCCGGTGAGCATATCTGTGAACTGCTCCAGACAGCAAACTTAAACAGCACCGTGGGTCCCTAGAGGAACTGCACAGGGCCAGTAAAGGAGGACAAGGACCCTTTTTGCCAACAAAGTGCTTTAATAGTAATAAAGTGTCTAAAGTTTTCTTGCTGAAATAAGCTGATTACAGTGTGTTCTCCAGTCAACACCAGGACACCCAGAGCCAGAGACCCAGGGAGCAGGCTGCCCCTGGAGGTGGATTAAGGTTGTGTATCCAGGGAGGTACCTCTCAGGAGATGATCCTCAGGGATGGCCTTTCCTCCTCCAGGGCTCGTAGCTGATCTTCTACCTCCTCTGACCAATAAATGTCGTACAGACTGCACACAGCAAGAAGTGAGTTGGGGTATCCCTGTGTACTAAGCCATACCTGCCTTCCTGCCTGGTTCACCTGAGCCCAGGCAGCCCTGGTCCCACCACCTTCACCAGCTGCATCTACTTACACCAGCTGCTGCAGGACACAGCTGGGCTGCTTGATGCTCTCCATTAGTTGCAGGACACCTGAATCCCCCATGCAGTTGTTGCTGAGGTCCAGCTCCCGCAGGCTGCGACTGGCCAGGAGAATTGGAGCAAGGCTTCGGCAGCCAATATCACTCACATCGCAGTCCCCCAGCCTGGGTAGAGAGGGCAGAGCTGTTCCCCATGTCTAGCCTTGGCATGAAGGCAGTCTCTCCATGCTCCTAGTGCAGCTAAGCTTCCTTCAGCTTGACAAAGTAGCCAACCCCAGTTTCTGCTGACAAAGGCACCAGCAAGCCTCTTAAGGGGAGTGCACATCCACCAGGCTCTTGCTCAGCACTGAAAGTCTAGCTAGGTCAGGAGCCAGCACTAAGGCTAGTACAGCAAGGTACAAAGGGAAAGTGACAGGGTAGACAGAGGTTTCCATGCTGGAGGCATTTTGGGGTATAGACCAAAGGAAGGAGGATAAAGTAGGCCAGTCCAGTACCCATGCCTACGAGAAGGAACCTAAGAAGTCAGGGTCCTGGGGAGTACGAGATACAGGCCAGATAATGCCAAGGAGCTGCTGTGGCTTGCCTCTCCAAGGTGGGCCTGAAAGCTCCAGGAGTCCACTTGTGAGCAGCTGCAGCAAGGCCCAAGTCTCCTGGAACAGGACCCACGCTCCTTTCCCTCCAGACTCCCAGAGCATCCCATAGCCCTGGCCACCACCAGCTAGGCAGGAGGACTACAGGGCTGTTGTCTTAAGTGGCCTGGTGCCCAGTCCAGGATGTCCAGCAGTCAAGACGTGCCACCACAGGAGGCAAGGAGGAGACAGACAGTAAGATGAACATGAAGAGCAGAAATACGACTGGACTGGCTAGAAAATGGGAAACCACTAGAAATGAGAGCAGAGACCTGAGAAAGAAAATGAGCACGGGCTGGAGGAGAGGTGGCTCAGCAGTTAGGAGCACTGACTGTTCTTACAAAGGACCCAGACTTGATTCCCAGCACCCACATGGTGGCTAACTCCATAACTCCAGTTCCAGCGGATGCAATGCCTCTGACCACCTCGGGCATCATACAACACAGGTGCACTTATATGCAGTGCAGGCCATATACTCATACACATAAAATAATACATAAAAGCTGCCAAAGAGCCAGTTGGGTGAGACAAATCGGCAGGAGAAAGTACCTGCTGCCAAGCCTGATGACCTGAGTTTAATTTCTGGAACCCAGTAATGAAGGAGAGAACTGACTCCCACAGGTCCTCTGATCTTCAGATACAGGCCATGGTGCAAGAGCATGGGCACACGCACAAAGTAACTTTTTTTAAGCTGCCAAAGATTAAAGGCAAACCTATAGGAGACTGAGGACAGCAGAGTTCTCCCTGGGAGCCAGAAAGTAACAGAAATAATGAGTGGCCCACAGTTACACACCCAGCTCAATGACCAGGGTACATGAGGGTTCCAGATACCATCTGCAGAATCCATTCTTAGATGCTACTAGAATGTGCTTAACAAAATGGGGTGAGGGGGTATAGACCCCCCTATTTGGGCTTCTTGCACAGAAGGGTGGACAGAACTTCCTGCTGCACCCAACTCCCCAGTATATGCCCACCTGCACACACTCACCAGAGCACACGTAGCACAGTGCCTGGCTGGCCCAGGGCCTTGCAAAGCTCCTGTACACCTGAGTCACCCAGGGGGTTGTTGCTCATTTGCAGCTCCAACAGAGAACGATTTTGAGTCAACACTGAGCAGAAGTGGGAGCAGCAGGCAGCAGTGAGGCTACAGCTCTTCACCCTGTGGGGACAGGCAGGCTGGAGCCCACTTTCTGGAGCTGGTAGCTGCACACCCTCCCTCCCCTTGGAGGTCCATGAGGAACCTCCTTCCCTCCTCCCCAGACCCTGCCCTTTGTATACCTGCACCTCAGCCCAGCACTGTCCCTGTCCAGTCACACCATCTCTGCCAGCAATTTCCCACACCTTACTCTGCCCTGGGCCCATTCTGTCCAGGAAGTACCTCAACCCCCCGCCTTGGGCCCCTCACCACAGTGATTCCAGCTGGCAGCCAGGCTCCAGCAGACTATCACACAGCAGCCGGGCGCCCTCATCCCCCAGCTCATTGCTAGCCAGACTGAGTTCCTTCAGGCTCTGCTTGGTTCTGAGGACATGGCACAGGTCCTTGCAGCCCTCGGCTGTAATGTCGCACTCCCACAGCCTGTGGACATCAACATTTTCCAAGGATGTGGAACACTCACCACCATGCCCTCCATCCCTTTGAAAGAGGTTGGAAACAACAGACTCACCACAGGGTCCTGAGCCTACAGTTGGGGTGTAAGAGCCCTGGGCACAGTGTTGCAATGCCTGCATTGCCCAGCTTATTGCAACCCAGGCCCAGCTCCTGCAGTGAGGCTTTGGAGCCCACGACGTCACATAGATCCCTACAGTTGGCTGATGTGATACCACAGTTCTCCAGCCTGCAGACACAGGACATGATGAGGGAAGCCCTGGGGCGTGACCCCACCCCTCACCCCCTATGACCTACTATTTACTTGAGCAACTCCAGCTGGCAGGCAGAATCCTTCAGTCCCTGGCATAGTGTGTGGACACCGGCTTCATGGAGGTCGTTGTTGCTCAACACCAGTTCCTTAAAGTCAGGTTTGGCCCTGAGCACTGTGGCCAGGGGCTCACAGCTGGTAGCCGTAAGGTTACAGTATTCCAACCTGGGGCAGGCGACAGGCAGAAGGCTCAGTCATATCAAGAAGATGAAGATAGTGGACCAACCAGCAGGGGGCAAAAGTGTTAGGAAGGGGGTGCTAGTATCTCATTTCCTATTACCTCCTCATCCTTAAGGCCCCCACTCACAAGTGAATACCCAGAGTTTCCAGGCTTATGCATACATCAGCCTTGTGCCTAGGAAACCACTAAATAAGCACCCCACCTCAAATCTGGGGTGCTCCTAGACCCAGCAGAAAGAAGTCCCCAGTGGAGGGCCATCTTCAGCTCAGCTGGGGTTACTCTGCTAAATAAAGCCAGATTCCACCAGCATCAGTTCTCACTCTCAGGCCAAGTCAGCTGCCAGTTCCTGGAAAAGGGGAGACCCTAGAATCCTAGGAGTCCTCTCCAAAGCTCCCAGCCACTGCACTGTGCTAGTGTTGAGATTTACTGAGGATATGTACCTGGCTGGGCTCTGGGACAGGGGCAGCAGAGAGCTCAGAGGCCCCGAGCAGGGTATTCACTCACTGAAGCCTCTCAAGGTGGCACTGGGGGTCCAGAAATGCTTTACAAAGCAACTGCAGGCCTGCATCCCCCAGGGGATTGTCATTGAGGTGTAGCTCACGGAGGGTCGTCAAAGAGCGTAATGGGCCAGTCAGGACCCCACAGCCAGCTTCTGTCAGTCCACAGTTCTGGAGGCTGAAATATATGCTACCATCAACTCTCCAGAGGAGCACCCACATGTGCCAGAGCCCCAACCTCACCTTGCAGGGAACTGCTACTCTTCTGGATGGCTCCATGCCTCCAGGCTAAAGGAGGCTACTAATATGGCTCAGCCAGATTCTCATTTGGGCCTAGGGCCTGGGACAAAGTAAAAGGGTGGCTTGTCCCTGCATATCTCACCTATGAGCCTCTGGCTGGAGCTGGGAGTGCCTGCTACAACAACCTGCCCCTTCCAACCTCCCCACCCTTTAGTGGTTCGCCATCACTACTGCCCAGCTGCCCACAGCAGGTTCTACTCTGAGCAGGCTAGGCTGGGCCCCTGGGCTCACCTCAGCTTCTGGATCTTGCAGGTAGAATTCTGCAGGCCCTGGAGAACCAAGTGTACACCAGCATTGCCCAGCTCATTGGTACGCAGGCTGAGCTCTGTCAGGGTAGGGTTGGCCTGGAGCACTGAGCTGATATCTTTGCACCGCACCTCAGTGAGACCACAGTCTTCCAGCCTGCAGACAGGTCCCCTGGGTCATCATGGGGTGGCGCTGGCCTCAGACCCAACCACCATCTCACACAGCAGGTTATGACCCATCAAGGTGGGCTATGGATCATAACCAAGGCATTTAAATATGAAGCAGGCATACACAGTGTCAGGCAAACCAAGAAGCCCAAGTCAGCCTGGGCTATACAGTGGAAGAAACCCTGTCTCGAAAAACCAAGAGCTAGTGATGCTGGCTAGCGGTAAGGTGTTTGCCTAGCTTGTGCAGAGTCCCAGCATGGGAACTGGGGCTGGGGGTCGGGGGGGTGTCATCATAAATGGGCACTGACAGCAGACAGAGGAATCCAGACCTGGAATGGTTAGAGCTGCAGCAGCCTGAGTATATGATGAACCACAACAGGTTGTGACTCAACAACAGAGACACCTTCAAGTCATCTCCATTAAATAAACACATAGGGTTACTCTTGTCACAGAAGAGTAAGGGTTCTTCATAAGTTATGCAGGGAATGAAAAAATGACAAAATGTCCCCTGATAATGCCAGATATGAGCTGCAAACAGAAGCCAGGTGTGGTGGTGCTCATGCCTTTAATCCCAGCACTTGGGAGGCGGAGGCAGGCAGGTTTCTGTGAATTCAGGGCCAGCCTGCTCTAGAAAGTGAGTTCCAGGCCAGCTAGGGCTACAGGGAGACCCTGTCTCAAAAAAACCAAAAAAAAAAAAAAAAAAAAAGAAAAAGGAAGAAAGAAAAAGAAGGATCTGCAAACGGGCTGAACCAACAGCAAATGTCTACAGAACCAAAGGGGGAACACAGCAGATGTGGGGGCTGCATGTTCCCACTGTACACTCAAGACAGTGTGGCAGGCAAGACCCACAGGACCTCCATACTCTCCAAAAATCCATGACCACCATGAAAAGCCCTCAGACAAGCCCAGGGGGACGCATGCAGGGTGTCCAAACTCAGACACTAGGACACGGGAGAGACCCTGTAGAAGGGTCTAACAAGATGGTCAGTAAAACTCATGTGGGATCCTGGGTGACCAGATGGGAAATGGACACAGGGGCAAAGCTAGCAACCCAATGTCTGGCAGGAAGTGCTAGGCAGCATGAGCCTTCTCCCTGGGACATGGCCATGAGAAGCTGGTGCAAGGCTGGGGATCCCTGAATGACATGACTCTGCTACAAACTTAACACTATCTCAAATAAAAATAGTTAACAAGGGAAAAGGTGAGAACCAAGCAGGCCTTGTTTCTTGCCTATGAACCTGAGGCACCAAGGGTTGTGAAAGCCTAGTGAGGAAGGCTGGTCCCAACTCCCTTTCTCAGCCAAAGCTAAGCAGAGACACATATGGACAGGTACCACTACCACCACCCAGGAACCTGAAACTCCTGCTCTATCACTAGAGGAGGAAGAGAAGCTGAGTGACGAGGGTTCAGGATGCCTAGACACCAAGTATGAGGTGCCCACTGTGTCAGCCTCCATGCTAGGCCTGCCCATGCTACCTACGCCTGCAGAGGTTCATACACACTTGTCACACACAACACATGTAAGGCAAGTACTCTACCATTGAGCTACATGCCCAGCTGTCAGTTTTGGATTTTTGTTTCCCTCCTGTATCTCAGGATGGCCTTGAACTCATTATATAGCCAGGGATGACTTGGAGCTTCAGATCTTCCACTTACCCAAGTGTTGGGACTGTAGGCTTACACTACCTTGCTCAATGCATGTGGTGCTGGGAATTGAATCTAGGGTCTTGTGCATTCTAGACATACATTCTATGGCTGAGCTATGTCCCCCATAGCCCAATTCCAGGCCAGCCTGGATTAGAGTGGATACCCTGTCTCAAAACAAACATACAAAGCCGAACAATCCTACAAGAACAACATCTTGTGAAGATTACGTAAAGCATTGAGTAGCACACTTTGTGAACACAGCAAGCCCCTGTGAGGTGGCCGCCAAGCTACAGGAACCATTCACCTCCACAGCAGAGCACCAGCCTTTCAGCTTGTCCCAAAAGCACCCATGAGGTCCCCAAGGGCATTCTTACCTGACCACTTGGTATTGCTGGATCAGGGGGAGGAGCTCTGCCCATCTGGCATCACTTAGCTGCTCACATTGGATGTCAAGACTCATGGTGGGTATACAGTGTCGTCTGGGCAGAAGTAAAAAGAAAGAGAACTCAGCAAATTGTTGGACCCTGTCAAGCTAGACCTTATAACAGGAAGAGTCCAAAATCCAAGAGGGCAGATTTTTTTTTTTTCAGAAAGGACCCAGCCTCTCCTGGTATGTCCATACACTGAGCCTCCAGAAGCAGACAAGGTGGCAGACGGGCTGCCTACCTGGTATCCCTAGCAAAGAAGAGCACAGGCAGCAGAACCTGCACAAGGCCAGAACTGTAGGACACAGATGCTAGCCTTGCCTCCCAGATATCCAGCTACAAAGGCACCTCTTGTTAAAGACAGCATGGGGACACCAAGTCTGGCATGGGAATCACCTGTCTCCTATCTGTTTGAGCAGGGTTATTGGTATAGAGAACCCAACAGGAAAGCTTCCTGCTCACTCAGCCTATGGCCTGCTGCGAGAATAGGCTGAGCTAGCAGGCAGCACCACACCCTGTGCTGCCAAGCCATCCACAAAGCCAGAGACCTAGGAAGCCAGGATTCTGGGCACAAGCAGCCCTTGAGAGGGCACAGGACTCTGGGGATAAGAGGAGTATACAAGGGCAGCCACTAAGGCACCAGCTTCCATGACTTCCTTCTGCGGCTGAGAACTCAGACCAGTCCAGTCCACTCCACATATTCTGTCCAACACCTAGGTCAGGCTCAGCCCACAGAGGGTCTAGGCTATCCACTGGGCTAAGAAAAACAAGAGCTGTACCTAGGCGAGTTGGAATAGGAACAGGTCACAGGCTCTGACTCCTGCCAGGGATGGAACAGAGCCTGAATAAACAATGCAGATACCGATTGTGGGCGTTTCTGAGGTCCTGAGGCCCTGGGTAGATACCCATGTCCCTACATTTCCCAAGCATCTGCCAAGCAGGCCAGCCGAGATCCCTGGAAGAAGTGATCCACGCTATGCTGCTGGGTTCTGTTCAAGAGCAACAGAAGGCAAGTGGAGAGACTGCTCAGAGTTCAGAGCATTGGCTGCTCTTGCAGAGGATACATTTTGGCACAAGGGTTAGTAACAGGGGAAACTGAGGCAAGGGTGTAACTCACTGTGGTCATACTGGGATCATGTTAAGGAACCAGAGTCACCAGTGCCCAGAGTGGATGAGCAAAACCAGCACTGCCTGGATCCCAGCGCGTGTCACCCTAACCCAGTCATCACTGAAGCACTCGGGGTTGGGCGGGGCAGCTTGAAGACCTCTAGGCACTGTAGCATCCAGACCAAAGTCCACAGTCCTGCCTGCTCTCTTCAGAAACTCCAGACTAGGGCAACCTGAAGCCCCTTCCTCCTGGGAAAGCACGGGGCTTGGGGTGGGGGTGCTGTCAGCCAGTTCGGACTGTGACCTTTTGAGGTCAGGGGTAAAATGGGGAAGTAACAACTTAGCTGAGCTCTCTCTCTCTCACACACACCCTCTCCCTTTGCCTGGGCCTTGGGACCAGCTCCTTTGGCCTCTCAGGGTTGCTGATCTGTGAAGCCCTGAGGATGTGCAAATGTAACCAAGCAGGAAACCCCCACGCCGGGTTTAGAGGCAAGTTCCAGACCCCAGCTTAGCACCAATTGGGCATTACTATCCAGCTGCTCCCCGATGCAACACAGTTGGGTCACACCAGCGATCTGAACAGAACCCCAGTTGGGCCTTTTCAGGGTACGACTAGGCCGCTGGCGACGGAAACCTGAGCTTAGTCCTCAAGCATCCAAGCATCGAGAAAGGATCCCTCGAGGGCACAGACGTGCCTCAAAACAGGGATCGGGAGGCTTCAGAGGCGGCGATCCCGCCCACGCCCCTCTCTTGATCCCTCAAACCTTCTGGTCCGGAAGCTCTGCCACTTATTAAGAGGGCCGGGAGGGGGCGAGAGAAAAACACGCGGGACCAGTCGCGCGCCCCGAAGCATGGCCCTGGGCTCACCTGACGCTGCCGCCTGAGGTTCCAGCTGCACCAGTTCCTTCCGCCCAGGGCGGGACTTGGAGACTCTGGTCCTCACTCTCTAGCCCCACCTAGCCTCACTTGGCCCTCTGGAGGCCACCCGCCAGGTCTGCCCCTCCCACATGCTGGCTGCACTTTGGGAACTGAACAAACCTGAGTCACATCTTTCCTGCCAGACCAAACGATCCACAGCTGCGCGGAATCGGTGCGACTCAGCAGTTTTTGAGAGCAAGATGGCAGTATGTGTGGAGTGGCATACACCCGCTGCTACGGGCCAACCAGACTTTCATGCCTGGACTTGGCACAATGTTCAAAACGTTCTTGTCCTTTCTGGCCCTGGGACTGCAGCTCGATGTAAACAGCTTTTGTCTCCTGTGCATGAAATCCTCCACACTCAAAAAGGGCAAGCATTTTATCGCTGTTAAGGACTTTGTAACATACTCCCAAGCTAACTTACTGCAGTTTGTCTGTTTTGTATTTTGAGACAAGGTCTTGATATGTAGCCCAGGCTGGCCTGGTACTTGCAGATTTGCCTCCTCCTAAGTGCTGAGATCACAAGCTTGTACCACACGCCCCACCAGTTATTTTAAAGGTGAAGAACAAACACGATCTTCGGAAAAGGTCAGCATAGAGCACTTTAGGGGAGCCCTGCTCTCCTGCACAGATGGCCACAAGCTTGTCAATGTACAGGCATTCATCTTCAACTTATCGAACACTTACTGTGTGCAAGGCACTGTTCAAAATCCCAGCTCTTCTGGGGTTTAAATAACACAGGTAAAGGAGACTCCTGCATGCCAGCATGGCAGGGAGGAGGTCGGGGATGTCTTCCCAGAAAGACATGGGACACTGGGCTCTGAGGGGACAAAGGGAGAGGAAGAGGGGTAGGTAAAAAGGAAGATTCAGATTCAGCATCACGAACTGCAGTGGTCACTGCAGACCTGGTTTAATCTTCACAAAGACTCAGACACTGGGCCTGACCAGCGGACTAGGACCTCAGTTCTTCTGAGAAGGTAAAAGGCTGCTTCGTGAGAGGGACAACTTTGGCCAGGCCAGCCCTTACTTTTTGCCTGAGTCTGTTGGTTGACCAAAGACAAAAAGTAGGAGCTGCCAACTTGGGGTTCTAGGTTTCAAGCAGGTCAGGTAGATGGCAGATACAAGGTGGGTCTAGCACCTCACCAGAAGCTCAGGAGAGACTGAATAGTGAATACCTCTTCCTGCTGTATGCAAGAAAATGAGGGCTTCTGTAGAGACCACAACAGCCTGAGGGTGAGGATGGAGAGAAAGGTAGGGAGGTCCCTTATGTATTCTGAGTTCCAACCAACTTTACTGTGGGTGTTTCTATGGGAAAATTACCCTGGGTGGGTCCCACATAATCACGAAGATCCTTGTAAGGAAGTGGCAGAGATAAGGGTTTTTGATGGATGGAAAAGGCAAAGAAACCCATTCTCTTTGAAGCCTCTAGGAGCCACCCCACAGACACCTTAACTTTTAACTCATTTTGGACTCCTGATCTCCAGAATTTGTAAAGTAACAAATAGGTGTGCGGTTCTGTTACAACAGATAGGAAACATACTTTTGCAACTTAATAATTTTTTGTTATTTGGTCTCTCTCTCTCTCTCTCTAGCCCTGGCCTGGAACTCCCTATGTAGACCAGGCTGGCCTCGATCTCACAGAGATCTGCCTGCCTCTGCCTCCCAAGTGCTGGAATTAAAGGCCCATGCCACCATGCCTGGCAACAATTTTTTTCTTTTTATGTGTATGTGTGCATTGCTTGCATGTAAGTAAGTGCACCCATGTCGTACAATGCACGAGGAGGGCAGAAGAGGTTGTCACATCTCCTGGAACTGGAGTTACAGACAGTTGTTAGCTGCCATGTGGGTACTGGGATTTGAACTCAGTCAGGTCTTCTGTAAAAACAACCAGTGTTCTTAACCACTGAGCCATCTCTCCAGCCCCAACAATTTTTTTTTTTAAATCTGTGGTCTTGCCGGCTAGAGAGCTCAGTGGTTAAGAGCACTGGAAGCTCTTACAGAGGATCCAGAGTCATTCCCAGTACCCACATGGCAGCTAACAACTGTTCATAACTCCAGTTCCAGGGGATCCAACACCCTCTTCTGACTCCTTTGGGCACTGCACAACTAGGGTATAATTACACACAGGCAGACAATACACTCATACACATAAAACAATAAAATAAGAATAAAAGCCTATGGTTTGGGGCTGGAGAGATGGCTCAGCGGTTAGCAACACTGACCTGGGGTTCAAATCCCAGCACCCACATGGCAGCTAACAACTGTCCGAAACTCCAGTTCAAGGGGATCCAACAGCCTCTTCTGTCCTCGGGCATTGCATGACACAGGTGCACTTATCTATACGCAGGCAATAGACACATACACATAAAATGAAAATAATAAAATGTTTTTTAAAAAACACTATGGTTTTGCTCTGTAGCCCCTGGCTATAACCAAGGCTGGCTTCCTTCTCCACGCTGGGATTGGAAGCCTTGGCCACAACACACCCAGCATACATAATCTGTTAATAAACAGTGAGGTGGCCCACGCCTGTAATCCCAGCAGTCCATTCAGAAAGCTGGGCCAAGATCACCATAAGCTCCAGGTTAGGCTAGGTTAAAGTATTTGACTATGTCTTCAAAATACTCCCCCCAAAAGGCCAGGTGGTGGTGCCTTTAATCCCAACACTCTGGAGTTGGCAGGTGGATCTGAGTTCGAAGTCAGCCTGGTCTACATATCGAGTTCAGGCCAGCCAGGGTTTGTGCAATCTAATTTTCCTTTGTGTGCAATCATGCTTATGCGACTGAGTCAACTCTCTTTTGACAAATTTACTACCCTACAAAGAGGACCCGGCTGGTTCTGAGGCCCTCCCTAAACAGTGCCATAAAGAGCTCTTGAATTTCTGCAGAAACCTTATAGCCGCCCCTCCATACCCAACAACGCAAAGCCACGGAAAACCCCACTTCGCTTCCGCCAACTCTCGCGAGGTGCAGTACCAACCCCAGAGCCCACAGTTCTGAGGTCCCGGATATCTCCACGAAGTTACTACCCACGTCCCCACGTGCACCCAAGGGCGGCGCAGGACAAACGAGAGATCCTCCACCTCAGCTCTCGTCCCACCGAGGCCCTCCACCTACTCCCGGAATCCCGAGGCAAGTCCTCTACCTTCCTGAGGAGGGTTTTTCGGTGGACGAGAACCGAGACCCCTGAGTAGGGGAAAGTAGTGCTGGCTGGGGCAGCCCTGGCGTGGGCTGCATCACCACACCACGCATGCGTAGGGGCCGCGCCAGAGGCCCTAGCGGACCACGAGAGACGCGCACGCGGCGCGATGATGTCATCCAAGTACGCCGGCTCCGAACGTCCTGCCCTTCCCCCCGGCCCCGCCCGGCCCGGGAGCGCGCGGCAGGCCTCCAGCTCATCCACGGGCAGATCCCGACATGGACGTCTGACCGGATAAGACAGCGCGTGAGACTGACCTTGCGCCGACAGAAGCCTGGAGACCCGGAGCGTGATGGCCGGCTTCTGACTGGAGGGCCGGGCAGGCGGGCGGGGCGGGGTCACGCCAAGGGAGGGGCGGGCCTGGTCGGGGGCGTGCCCTGTGGGGCGGGGGCTGCGGTGGTGAACCTACCCTGGCAGAGGGAAGCTGGGGAAGCTGGACCCACAATGGGCTCCGAGCCTGTAGGCCCAGCTGGGCGGAGGGCGACAGGCTCGTGGTGGTCCGAGGGTGGCTGGTGCGACTGCAGCTTGTGCCTTCACGGCTGGACACTTGACGGGTGGTGCCGGCCAATTCCTGGACTCACGCTTAACCTACGCGAGAAATATGTTTCTGGAACGCTACTACATTTTTTTTGTTTTTTTTTTGAGAACGGGTCTCCCTGTAACCCCAGCTGGCCTGGAACTCGCTACGAAGAGCAGGCTGCCCTTGAACTGACGGAGATCCGCCAGCCTCTGTCTGTGCTGGGATTAAAGGCTTCTTGCACCACCACGCCCCACTGCTAAAATATTTTTAAGGTTTTTGGTTTTGATTTGGGTCTCTTTGTAGCTCTTGCTGACTTGAAACTAACTATACAGCTCAAACAGTCCTCAAAGTGTAGACAGTACTGCCTCAGCCTTTCTGAGCCCTGGGATTACAAGTTTGAGCCACTATGCCTAGCTTTAAAAAAAAAAAATTTTTTTTAATTTACTGGCAACTGAAGATGCAAAGTATTTTTAAACTTCTAAAAAAAAATTTTTTTTTTTAGAACAAGGTAACCTAGGTTAAATGATAGTGTTCTAAAGGTTAAGGCACTCATGTGGAGCTCAGTTTTTCTGGCTGACATACAAACAATTCCTGACACCCTAGGTGGGCGCCTACCTTCTGATCTGAGCCAAGCTGACGGACCTCAGCTGGTGATGTCCCTTTTGACTCCTTGGTAAGGGTTCAAAAACTTGAGATACTGCCCAGACTTACACAGCCCAGATCTCTCTGAAAGTCTCCTGGGAAGTGTATACCATGTACAGGAAGCCATCTTCATCCTTCTCGCTCTCCTACACCTCAGAGTTGGGCGTGGACACGCTCACCATGCTGTGTCCATTCACCAGGAGAAAGAAGGCCTGGTTAGCATTGAGCTGTAAGCGCCTTCTGATTATCTTGATGAGCTCACTCATGTTGACATGGTCAGGCACCAGGAACTTGGTTTTATCCAGGACAGGCAGCTGCTTCTCGCCCTTGTATCGTTCTATGATCACCCAGATCTTGGTGGGGTGCTGTTCTTGGATGAGCCAGACGTCTTCCACCCTTTGTTCCAAGCTGCAGCTCTGCTTGAAGGTCAAAACACTTTTTTAGTCACCACACCCAGCCTCTTGATTATTTTTTTTTAAGATTTGTTTTATACCGGGCGTGGTGGCGCACACCTTTAGTCCCAGCACAGGCAGAGGCAGGCTGATCTCTGTGAGTTCCAGGCCAGCTGTGGCTACAGGGAGACCCTGTCTGAAAAAGATCAAAGGAAAAAAAAAACAACAAAATGAGCAGCAAGTGTTCTTAACCACGGAGCCATCTCTCCAGCACCCTATTTTACGTGTGTGTGTGTGTGTGTGTGTGTGTATACACACGCACCATGGCATTCAAGGAGGATGTCAGGTGTCCTATCTCTTTCAACCCTATTCCCTAGAGATGGGGTCTCTCACTAAACCTGGAGCTAGGTTGGAAACCAACAAGCCCAGTGATCTTCCTATCTCTGCTGGCTCACAAGAATAAAGAGTACTTGGCTTTTTAAGTGGGTACTGGGGATTCTACCTTACTGAGTCGTCTTCCCAGCCCCCAGCAATTTTATTTTTAAATGTAGCTCAACCAAGGTCGCATGGTAGCAGGAGCCAGAGGTCCCAGCTACCAGAGGCTAGAGCAGAAAGCTGGCTTGAGTCTAGGAGTTTGAGACCAACCAAAGTAACACAGTGAGACCCTGTGTCAAAAAAAGAACAATAAGATGTGATGGCTCAAGTTCTGGCCTCTTACTGACAGAGGGGCTAAGAAGGGGGACTGCCTGAGAGCCCTGGTTCCTGCCCCCACCTAGTGATGAGGTTCCCTTAATTGTGCCATACCCATCCCCCTACCATGGAGTTTGTGACACCCCCCCCCCAAGGCCCCAGGGCAGATCTGACTTTGGTAGGCTAAGGCTGAGATCCTAGTGACAGCCTGAGAGGGTGGACATCCTGAGAGCACCCAGATCCTGCCTCCGTGTGGTGAAGGAAATCTGAGTGTACCTGACTGGAACCTAAATTGGGCTTCTGTGGGTACTCCTGAATAGATGATCTGAAGCCATCAGTTCCCTCCAAATGAAACCTGAGAGAACCTGAACCCTGTACTATGGGCGTGCGGGGATCTCGGGGCTCCAGCTGCTGGGCGTGGCGCGGGTCTCCTACCCGTCGCTGGAGTGCGGCGGGTCCCGCGGGCCGCATCTTTGAGTCCCTGGCTCCCCGCCACTGGGGTGGACGTGGCGCAGGTCGCGCACCACGTTGTTGTGGGTCTGTGCTGGGGGGGGGGGCTGGCCCGGTAGGGTTCCATCCGAATCCACCGTGCACTCTCTCTCTAAGTTCGGACCTGTCAGCTGCCGGTCACGAGGGGAGATGCAGGCCAGCGAAAGCTGGATTTCCGTGAGTAGGTTTACAAAGAGACAGCTCTCTCCGGAAGAGGCAGAATCACACACAGAACTCAGCTCAGTCAGTGGTACAGCCCCTTTATTCAGTGACTTAGCTCGGCTCCAAGTCTTAGTGATCCAGCTCCAATTAATTAGGGGAAACCAGGATATTTTATACTGTGGGGGTAGTGGTGAAAGCCTTAGCTGATAGGTACTTTGTGGGATGCCCTATTTACATATGGGAGTGGGCTCTTGTCAGGCTGTCAGACTGCCTGAAAATCACACAGGAAAAGCTGGCAGTTCCAGAGCCAGAGCCCATGGCTACTTCAAAAGATGAGTCAGGAAGATGCCGGGAAGGCACCCTGCTGATAAAAGGAGTCTCTGCATATGAAGCCGAGCCCATAGGCTATCCGGACATGGAGAGACTGCTACTTTACACAACAGGGGTCCCCAACACTGTACCAACCAGCTTTACATAACCAATAAAGAAAGGATCTAGGCTGGGGCTGGAGAGATGGCTCAGCAGTTAAGAACAGTGACTATTCTTGCAGAAGACCTGGGTCCGAATCCCAGCACCCACATGGCAGCTAACAACTGTCTGTAACCCCAGTTCCAGGGGATCTGACAGCCTCTTCCTGTCCTCTCAGGCATTGCACCTACATGCAGGCATAACACTCATAAACTAAAAATAATAAAAATATTTTTTAAAAAAGAAAGGATCTAGGAACCCAGATAATACAAACAGAAGCATACTTCAACTTGATTCTCATCTCAGAATCATAACAAAAGAAATTCACATGCCAAGATCACAATGAAAGAATAATAAAATGGAAAGCCAAAACACTATATCCCCAGCAAAGCCCACCAATCCTATAGAAGAGTTCTATAAGGAGAACCCCCTAGAGTAACCCAGGACATTGGACATGATCAAGGAATTCAAGGAATTTTAAAAACACATGAACAAACAAATCAAAGAGCTAAAAGAAGATAGGGATAAACTTCTGAATGAATTCACAAAAGAGATAGAAACATTGAGGAAAACTCAGGCAGAAATAAAGAAGGAAGTGCAAAACTCAATAAGCCAACTTGAAACAACAGGGGAAAGCCTCACCGCTAGAATGAATGAAATGAAAAACAGAATATCAACACTGGAGGATAAAGTTGAAGAACTGAACGACTCAAGCAAAGATTATGGAAAATTTTTAAAAACATAGGAATGGAATATGCAAGGGATGTGGGACACCATGAAATAACCACATCTATGGATCATAGAAATAGAGGAAGGAGAAGAATTTAAGGTTAATGGTATTGACCAGATCTTAAACAGGATTGTAGAAGAGAATTTCCAAAAATTAAGGAAAGACATCCCCACACAAATACAGGAAGCACATAGAACACCAAATAGACAGGATCAGTAAAGAAACTCCCCACCACGTATCATAGTAAAAACACTAAATGTACAGAACAAAGACGAAAGAAAGCAGCAAAAGAAAAGTCACATACAAAGGAAAGCCCATCTGAATTACAGCTGACTTATCAATACAAACTATAAAAACCAGAAGAGCCTGGATCAAGGTATTTCAAGTTCTACATGACAATAGATGCCAGCCCAGAATACTATACCCAGCAAAAATGTCTATTATAGTTGAGGGGGAAAGAAAAATCTTCCATGACACAAACAGCCTGAAAGAATACATGTCCACAAAACCAGCCCTTCAAAGAATACTTGAAGCAATACAGAGAGTGGAGAGAGAAACCACTATACCCCAGGGGCAATGAAAGAAAATAAGTAAAGGTATTATCTAGGAAACACAAAATTACACAGAGAACACAAACAGCAATCAAAATGACAGCAACCAATACACATCTTTCAATAATAATCTTAAATATCAATGGACTGATCTCCCCAGTCAAAAGACACAGGCTAAGTGGATTAAGAAACAAAATCCACCTCTTTGCTGTCTGCAAGAAACCCATCTCACCTTCAAGGAGAGGCACTACTTTAAGGTAAAAGGATGGAAAAGAATATTGCAAGCAAATGGCACTTATGACACAAGCAAGGGTTGCAATTCTAGTACCTGACAAAATAGACTTCAAAGTAAAACTAATCAGAAGCGATAAGGAGGGTCACTTCATTCTGATCAAAGGAACAGTTAGCCAAGAAGGTATCACACTCCTTAACATATATGCACCAAACTCTTGCACCCAAATTCATAAAAACAACACTACAGGACTTTAAGAACAGATTAACCCCAACCCAGTAATAGTAGGGGGCTTCAATACCCCACTGTCTCCATTAGACAGGTCAACTGGATGAAGAATAAACAGAGAGATGTCTGAATTAAATGATACCATAATCAAATGGACCCAACAGCCATTTTTGAATATTCCACCCAGGCACCAAAGAATACACTTTCTACTCAGCACCCCATGGAATTTTTTCAAAAACTGATCACATACTGGGCCACAAAACAAACCCCAACAAAAACAAAAAAAAAAAAAAGTGAAATAATCCCATGCATTCTATCAGACCACGGTGCAATAAAGCTCAAAATCAACACTGGACAAAGCCCTAATCACTACACCAACTCATGGCGATTGAACAACACACTGCTAAACAATGAGTGAGTCAAAGGAGAAATTAAGAAAGAAATAAGCTGGGTGTGGTGGCACACACCTTTAATCTCAGCACTTGGGAGGCAGAGGCAGGCAGATCTTTGTGAGTTCGAGGCCAGCCTGGCCTGGTCTACATACCGAGTTCCAGGACAGCTGGGGCTACAGAGAGACCCTGTCTCAAAAAGACCAAAAAAAAAAAAAAAAGCAGTCCTAAGAGGGATGTTTATAGCTCTAAGGGCCTACATTAAAAAATTAGAAAGAGCCCAAATAAATGACCTAACACTGCAACTCAAGACCCTAAAAAGGCAAGAACAAATGAAACCCAAACCCAGCAGAAGAGAATAAATAGTAAAAATCAGAGCAGAAATTAATGAAATAGAAACAAAGAAAACAATACAAAGAATCAATACAATGAATCTATGAGCTGGTTCTCTGAAAAGCTAAACAAGATAGACAGACCACTAGCCCAGTTAACCAAAAGAAAGAATGAGCAAATCCAAATCAACAAACTCAGAGATGAAAGGGAAAACACCACAACAGGCACCCCAAAGATCCAGACCATTATAAAGGAATGTTTTAAAAACCTATACACTATCAAATTTGAAAATCTAAAAGAAATGGATATCTAAGATCATGGGAACCACCAAAGTTAAACCAAGAAGAGATCAACAGTTTAAACAGACCCATAACATATAAGGAAATTGAAACAGTAACACAAAGCCTCCCAATTAAAAAAAGCCAGTCCCAGATGGATTTATAGCAGAATTCTATTAAGACATTTAATGAAGACCTCCAACCAATACTACTTAAATTATTCAAAAAGACAGAAACAGAGGGAGAACTCCAAAATTCCTTCTATGAAGCCAGCATCACTCTAATACCCAAACTGGGTAAAGATACAACCAAAAAAGAAAACTATAGAGCCATATCCTTAATGAACATAGATGCAAAAATTCTCAACAAAATACTTGCAAACTGCATACAGACACACATCAAAAGGATCATCCACCAAGATCAAGTTGGCTTTATTCCAGAGATGCAGGGATGGTTCAATATACGCAAGTCAATAAATGTCATTAATCATATAAATGGACTCAAAAAACCACATTGTCATCTCAATAGATGCAGAAAAGCCTTTTGGCAAAATTCAGCATGTATTTACGCTCAAAGTCCTAGAGGGAATTGGATTGGAGGGAACGTACCTCAACATAATTAAAGCTATATACAACAAACCCACAGCCAACATCATTTTAAATGGAGAAAAACTGGAAGCATTCCCATTAAAGTCAGGAACCAGACAAGGATGTCCACTATCTCCACTCCTTTTCAACATAGTGCTTGAAACTCTTGCTAGAGTAATAAGACAGGAGACAGAAATTAAAGGGCTACTAATTGGAAAAGAAGAGGTCAAACTATCACTTTTTGCAGATGATCTGATATTGTACCTAAGAGATCCCAAAAATTCCACCAGAAAAGTCCTAAAACTGATCAACACTTTCAGTATAGTGGCAGGTTATAAAATCAATCTACAAAAATCAGTAGCCTCTCTATATACCAATAATAAGCAATTTGAGAAAGAATACAGGGAAATGCTCCCGTTCACAATAGCTGAACAAAAATTAAAATATCTTGGAATAAATCTGACCAAAGACACCAAAGATCTCTACAATGAAAATTTTAAATCGTTAAAGAGATTGAGGAAGACACCAGGAGATGGAAGGCCCTCCCATGCTCATGGATTGGAAGAATTAATATTGTGAAAATGACCATCCTACCAAAAGCCATTTATAGATTCAATGCAATGCCAATCAATTCAATGCAATCCCAATCAAAATCCCCATGACATACTTCACAGAATTAAAAAAAAAACATCCTTTAATTCATATGGAAGCCAAAGTAACCCTGAGCACAAAGAGCAACGCTGGAGGGACTACTATACCAGATCTCAAAGTATACTACAGAGCTATAGTCTTAAAAACAGCATGGTACTGCCACAAAAATAGACACATAGATCAATGGAACATCACTGAAAATCCAAACCTGAGTACACATGACTTCAGCCACCTGATATTTGACAAAGGTGCCAAGAACACACAATGGAGGAAAGACAGCATCTTCAACAAATGGTGCTGGCAAACCTGGATCTCCACCTGTAGAAGAATGAAACTAGATCCTTATCTTTCACCTTGCACAAAAGTCAACTCCAAATGGATCAAAGACCTCAATGTGAAACTGGAAACCCTGAAACTATTAGAAGACAATATTGGCAGTAACTTACAAGATATAGGTGTAGGAAAGAATTTTCTAAATCAGGCAGGAGTTGCCCAGGAATTAAGGTCAGTAATCAACAAGTGGGACCTCATTAAACTAAAAGGCTTCTGTACAGCAAAAGAAACAATCAAAAAAGTGAAGAGAAAACCAACAGAATGGAAAAAAATATTCACCAGTGACACATCTGGCAGAGGTTTAACATCCAGAATATATAAAGAACTCAAAAAACAAAGATTTGAGAAAACGACCCAATGAAAAGATGGGCTAAAGATCTAAATAGAGAGTTCTCAAAGGCAGAAATAAAGATGGCTAAGAAACATCTCAAAAAGTGTTCAACATCATTAGTAATTAGGGAAATGCAAATTTAAACCACCCTAAGGTATCACCTTACCCTAATCAGACTGGCTAGGATCAAGAGAACAAATGATACCAAATGCTGGCGAGGATGTGGAGAAAGGGGAACGCAAACTCATGCAACCTCTATGGAAAACAGTGTGGAGAACTCTTAAAAAGCTAAAAATGAACCTGCCATATGACCCGGTTATACCACTCCTTGGCATATATCCAAAAGGACTCATCCTATTGTAGAGACACTTGTACAACCATGTTTGTTGCTACTCTTTTCACAATAGCTAAGAAATGGAAGCAACCTAAGTGCCCCTCAACTGATGAGTGGTTAACAAAAATGTAGTATATTTACACAATGGAGTTCTACTCAGCAGTAAAGAAAGATGAAATAATGAAATTTGCAAGTAAATGGTTGGATCTAGAAACTTATACTAAGTGAAGTAACACAGACTCAGAAAAACAACATATGTTCTCCCTCATATGTGGGTCCTAGCACCAAATCCATTTAATTTCCAGGTCCCTTTAATAAGATGATGCTATACAGCAGTCCCTTCTGCATGAAATAACTACCATCATCACAACTTCAGCTGGGCCTGATCGCTAAACATCGTCACAATTGGGCTTGTTGACGGTTGTGCTCATTCATTGAAGGAGGGCCAAGCAGGGTCATTGGACCTCACCGCGCTATCCAGCCACTCTTCCCAGCCAACTGAATGTAATTTGACCCTAGTCACACATGGCCTCTTGGATTTGGGGAGGACTAAAGTATACAATCTGGGGAAGGCTAGGAAGAGAAGGCATGACCCATACTGGGTGATGGCTTTCCAGTGTGCATACCTCAGGTCATACATCTCAGCAACCCCTCAGTTATCGAGAAGCCTTTGAGAGGGAACTGACACTGATTCTAACCACTCCAACAGCTATCAAAATACCTGAAAGCAAATCCTGAATCCATCACTCTATAGAGTCCAGCCTTGGAAGACAAAGGGGAAATGAAGAGGAACCCAATAGAGGGATGCTTTCGGAAGCCCTTGTCAAGAAATTCCAATGGACTGTCATATGAACATTTGAAAATTGCCCTGTTCTCTTTTCTAGTTCCCTGTCTAGAACTTGTAATGCTAATTACTCTTGCCTTTACTTCTCCTTCACATCTCCTATTCATAATTCAAGGACTTTCTTTTCCCCTTAAAGATAAGATTTATATAATTGGGGAGTCTTTTAGATAGACCCACTGAAGGGATACTCCAATTGCCTCACCCTGAACCCCTGTTCAGCATAGAAGAAGCTAGAGCAGTCTGCATCCTGATTCCCTATTGGCAATTTGAGTAACCTCTTCAGAGAATGGTAGGATAAGAATGGGAGGAAGGAATTGACTAGGCAGTTAGGGTAAAAAGACCCCAAAGAAAAGTAGCCAGTTTCTTGGCTAAAACTCACAATGTCCTTGGGCCTCTTAGCAACCTACTCTGTTCCAAAGGCCAAAAATGTCAAAAATACTTGGGAGCTTTTATCTATTCCTTAAAAGATTTTAGGGTTGCCTCTTCAGAGGGTGGAATGTTGGAGTAGCCAAAAGCCCCATTAAAAAAAAATTAAAGAAGAAAGAGTACATGAAGTTATCAGGAAAAAAGTAATGGGGAGATAATGGGAGGAGTTGGAGGGGAGGGAGTGGGCATGGATTTGATCAAAATAGTTTATATGCATGTATGAAATTCTCAATAAATTATTTATTTTAAAATATGTGATGGCTCATGCTACGGAAAAGCTGGGAATGGTCCTGCAGAGGTGCTGAGTCACCAAGCAGCCTCATCAGATCCACATATCCCCCCTCAGCAAAATCCAGGATTTCTGGTGTAATACTGAAAAGAGCCCACTTTTGAAAAAGCTGGAAATGTGTGTGCATGTATTGTCGGCATGTAGGTAAGTGCACCCCCTGTCATGCAGTGCCCACAGAGGTCAGAAGAGGCTGTCGGATCCCCTGGGACTGGAGTTATGGACAGTTGTTAGCTGCCATGTGGGTGCTCGATTCGAACCCGGATCTTCTGCAAGAACAACCAGTGTTCTTAACCACTGGGCCATCTCTCCAGCCCCCTCTTTACATTTTCATTACAGAAAATTGAAACTATACATAAACAAAATAGTAATATCAGCAACCTGTATTCCTGCAGTCTAGAGGGACACATTGCTAGCTTAACTGCTGTTACTAGCATTCTTTTGATGGATCCAAAGCCCCCAGAATAATGGATTTAAACTAAAATCCCCCAGGCCTGAGAAAA
>NW_008356261.1:602258-609007 GCF_000622305.1 Nannospalax galili
ATTTGTTTACTATCCATTCTCATAGCTTATTAATTTGTCAACAAGGACTTACTGAGCACCAGGAATAACTCTGGTGGTATAAATACTTGAGATGTATCAGTATCAGTGATGCACCAAATCAGACAATCATCCTCACCATCTTCAAATAAGTACATTTGATGAAAGTGTGTACACACCCCTTGAATTTGCTGCAAAGGAGCTGACGAAGAATGGGGAAGTTTCTCTAAGATTTCAATAATAACAGCTGGGTGTGTGGTGCTGCAGGGCTCAGGAAGAACACAGGAGACAGGGGCAGGCAGATCTCTGTGAGTTGGAGGGCGCATGTTTACACAGCAAGTTTCAGGCCAGTCAGGGCTATATAGTGAGACGCTGTCTCAGTCAATCAGGCAATCAATAAACAAACAAATATACTTAACTAGGAACAGGAGAGGCAAAATAGAGAGTATGACCAGAAAGCTGGTCATAGAACTTTGACCTTGGCCAGGTGAGAGTTGAGATGCTCTCCTGCATACGTAGAGAATCTGCATTAGGAGAGAGGACGGGTAATAGGAAGGCAGATGCAGAGTAGGCATGGTAGCAGGAGCTTGAGAGAGTTCTCAGTACGGAAGTAGGTAGCAGCCAGCCGTAAGGTTGGAGGCAGGACAGATCCTGAACTCTGGAAGTGAGGCCAGGGGAAGCACTAGGTTCCTGAGCAGCATTATAGGTCCCTTTGATGGATCCAAAGCCCCCAGAATAATGGATTTAAACTAAAATCCCCCAGGCCTGAGAAAAACTGTACAAGGAAGTAAAAATGAAAAATAATTCTGAATGCTAAGAACAAGCTGAGCTGACCTTTTTCATGCTCCTCTGCCCAAGTTGGAAATCATCCCAGAAATTCCCCCTACCTCTGCTTGGCACATAGCCACCGCTTTTCTGCTTGGCACATAGCCGTCGCTTGTCTTTAAAAGAAACCTGTGAACTGGGCTCTGGGCTTCTGTCCTCCGAGTGAGGCAGGAGTCCGTTTTGCAAAACGCCATTAAATTCCTCTTGCTATTGCATCTACTGGTTTGAGGACTGAGTTATTGGGGTGCGACCTCCCGTGAATGTAGGGTACCCCAGTCTGGGGGTCCTACACTTTGTAGACCAGAACTATCTAAAGAAATGCACTATGCCTACCGAGTGAGTCAGGAGTCCGTTTTGCAAAACGCCATTAAATTCCTCTTGCTATTGCATCTACTGGTTTGAGGACTGAGTTATTGGGGTGCGACCTCCCGTGAATGTAGGGTACCCCAGTCTGGGGGTCCTACACTTTGTAGACCAGAACTATCTAAAGAAATGCACTATGCCTACAAATGTTCTGTAACAGGACCTAATGAGAAAATTGTGTGAAAGACTTTAAAAGAAACAGGTTATGGCTCAGTGGGTAAAGGTACTTACTGTGAAGCCTGATGACTTGGGTTCTAGTCCCAGAACCCACATGGCAGAGGGAGAAAACCAACTCCATAGATATATCATTTCAGCATGTAATCAGCATTTTTTTGGTCTTCTTTTTTCTTTTTTTCTTTCTTTTTTTTCTTTTTGGTCTTTTTGAGACAGGGTCTCCCTGTAGCCCCAGCTGTCCTGGAACTCACTATGTAGACCAGGCTGGCCTTGAACTCACAGAGATCGCCTGCCTCTGTCTCCCGGGTGCTGGGATTAAAGGCGTGCACCACCACACCCGGCTGTAATCAGCATTTTTTAAAGTTAACAAGATTCTTTCTCTTCCTATTTTGTCATACTCAGTCTTTGAGTTCCTGAGGTTATTTTGCACACAGGACATCTCAATTCAAGTGAGCCACATTTCTGGTACTCAAAGTCTCATGGGACACTACATCTGTGGGCTTTTTTCCTGTAGTGTGTGTGTGCACATGGGCATCTACACACATAGAAAATGGTCATGTTTTTAAAACTTTATTACGGGTCTGGAGAGATGGCTCAGTGGTTAAGAGCACTGATTGCTCTTGCAGAGGACCCAGGTTCGATTCCCAGCACCCACATGGGGGCTGTGAACCATCCTTAACTCCAGTTCCAGGGGAATTCGAAACCCTCTTCTGACCTCTGCAGCATTGCACAACATGAGTGCACTCACTTACATGCAGGGAATACACTCATACACATAAAATAAAAATAATAAAATATTTAAAAATAAAATTAAACTTTATTACATTCTCTGGGGACTGGAGATATGGCTCAGCGGTTAAGAGCACTGACTGCTCTGTTTGATTCCCAGCGCCCACATGGCAGCTACAAACTGTCCTTAACTCCAGCTCCAGGGAAATCTGACGCCCTCTTCTGACCTCGGCAGCATTGCACGACACGGGTGCACTCACAAACATGCAGGCAATACACTCATACACATAAAATAAAAATAATTTTTTAAATTTATTACATTCTCACACTTTAGAAAACAAACCTATGGCAGATATAATAGGGAGAATCCAGAGATGAAACACCCTCAGGCAGGGACACTGTCCCTGGCATAGTCATCGGCCAGCTGTGCGGGGCTCTAGTGCCCTCTACTGGACATAGCATGGCAGCATGGGAGGAAGATTAGTCTTAAGGTTTTTTTTTTTATTATTTTTATTTTATTTTATGTGTATGCGTGTATTGCCTGCATGTAGGTAAGTGCACCCGTGTCATGCAATGCCCGTGGAGGCCAGAAGAGGCTGTTGGATCCCCTGGGACTGGAGTTATGGACAGTTTAGCTGCCATGTGGGTGCTGGGATTCGAACTCGGGTCTTCTACAAGAACAACCAGTGTTCTTAACCACTGAGCCATCTCTCCAGCCCCAGAAGATTAGTCTTTTCTGGAGGCTCCTGGAGCAGGTGAAAACCCAACTTGACTGCCTAGGGAAGTGGAAATGTTAGAAAGGATGCATAGAATACTTCCCAGAATCCATCAGAGACCACAATCAGGGTCCACAGCCTGACAGGCCAGTGATACACAGAGGCCAAGGCAGCAATGACCAGCTGGCCTATCTGGCTGAGCCTGAGTGATACCTGTGTCATGCTGGGCATAGATTTCTGGAAAAACAGAAAGACCAGCAAACCAGCACATGCCTGCCTTCAGCACTGCCCAGTTTATGTGGCTCTAGGGGTTGAACCTAGAGCCTCATATATGCTAGCCACGCACCTCACCAACTAAGCTACATCACCAGCCATTTTTGCTAATTTTTATTGTCTTTTTTCAGAAAATCTATTGAGGTTTAGAAAATATTTTTTGTTGTTGTTTTTGTCTTTTTGAGACAGGGTCTCCCTGTAGCCCCAGTTGTCCTGGAACTCACTATGTAGACAAGGCTGGCCTTGAACTCACAGAGATCCGCCTGCCTCTGTCTCTGGAGTGCTGGAATTAAAGGCGAGCGCCACTACACCCAGCCTTCAGAAAATATTTTCTTTTTAAAAATGTTTTCACATTTTTAATGTGCTGTGCATGTATATGTGTATGCATGTTTCTGCATGTGTGTGGGTCCACGGCACATGCATGGGAAGACACGCGATTGATGTCAGGATCATCTCCCATCAGTCTTCCACCTTACTCATTGAAGCAAGGTTTCTCAATGAAACCCTGGGATGGTCAATATGGCTAGTCTTTTAAGAGTTGGCTTACTTTGGAGATCCCTTCTCTGCCTTCTGAGGCTAGAATTACAAGAGGCTAGAGAATTATAGGCGGCTGCCACGCCCACCTGGCATTCACATTGGTTTCTCAGGATCCAAACTCATGTCCCTTGGGACTGGAGTTAAGGGATAGTTGTTAGCCACCATGTGGCTATGGGAACTAAACCCAGGTCCTCTGGAAGAGCAGCCAGTGCTCTTCACTACTAAGCCATCTCTCTAGGCCCAATTTACTTTTATTTTGATTATGTGAATATGTGTCAGTGTGTGTGTATGGTGGGTGCAGGTGCCCCAGGAAACCAGAGGTGTTGGATCCCCCAGGAGCTAGAATTACAGGTGGTTGTGAGCCAAATAACATGGATACTGGGTATTAAATGGGTTCTCTGGAAGAGCAGCATGTGCTCTTAACCACCGAGTCACCTCTCTAGCCCTTAACCATTTTTAAAATGTGATTTGAGCAGTCAGGATTTTAACACACATAGATTTGAATTTAGAAAGAAAGGCCTGAAGTAGAGCTGTAAGATTACAGTTTCTAGGGCATCTGCTGCAATATAAGTATCACCAAAAGTACAATTTAGGGCCAGGTGTGGTGGCACACACCTTTAATCCCAACACTTGGGAGGCAGAGACAGGCAGATTTCTGTGATGCTGATGCCAGCCTGGTCTACATAGCAAATTCTAAGCCAGTTGGAGCTACATAGGGAGACCCTGTCTCAAAACAAACAAAAAGGGGCTGGAGAGATGGCTCTGTGATTAAGAGCACCAGCTGCTCTTGGTAGTTCCCAGCACCCACATGGCAGCTAACAACCATCCATAACTCCAGTTCCAGGTGATCTGATGCCCTCTTCTGACCTCCGTGGGCATTATGACACTGGTGCACTTACATACATGCAGGCAATACATTCATACACATAAAATAAAAATAAATAAAATATTTTTAAAAAACAAACAAACAGGGCTGGAGAGATGGCTCAGCAGTTAAGAACACTAACTGTTCTTGCAGAAGACCCGGGTTTGAATCCCAGCACCCACATGGCAGCTAACAACTGTCCATAACTCCAGTTCCAGGGGATCTGACAGCCTCTTCTGTCCTCCAAGGGCATTGCACGACATGGGTGCACATACCTACATGCAGGCATCACACTCATACACATAAAATAAAAATAATAAATAAAATATTAAAAAAATACAATTTAGGGAACCAGAGAGATGGATGGCTCAGCTGGTAATGGTGCTTACCACCAATCCTGATGACCTAATTTTTATTATTTTTATTTTATTTCTTTATATGTATGAATGTATTGCCTGAATTATGTAAGTACACCTATGTTGTGCAATGCCCACAGAAAAGGGCACTGGATCCCCTGCAACTGGAGTTATGGACCATTGTTAGCCACCATGTGGGTGCTGGTAACTGAACCCAGGTCCTCTACAAGAGCAGCCAGTGCTCTTAACTGCTGAGCCACCTCTCCAGCCCCCAAGTCTGATGACTTGAGTGCAATCCTTGGGCACCACATGATGGAAAGAGAAAACCGATTCCCAAAAATTGTCTTCTGACTTCCACATGTGTGCATGTATGCATGTGTGCATAAGCCAGGGCGCGCGCACACGCGCGCGCACACACACACACACACACACACACACACACACACACTAAATGTAAAAAAGATTTTGTTTTATGTGTATGGGTGTTATTCCTGTCGTGCAGTGCCCGTGGAGGATAGAAGAGGGTGTCAGATCCCCTGGAAATGGAGTTCTGAAAAATTGTTAGGCGTCATGAGGGTACTAAGAACCAAACCTGGGTCCTCTACAAGAGAAGCCAGTGCTCTTAACTGCTGAGCCATCTTTACAGCCCCGGTTTAAAACACACACACACACAGACACACACACAATGTAAATGTAATACCCAAAACATTTCACATAACCCAAGACAGGAAAGAGTATGTGGGCATGGACCCAGCTTGTCCTGTCCACAGGCATCTTTAGTTGTAACTGTTATATGCCTTGGGTAACCCTGGTCCCTTTTTTCACAGGGCTTCCCAGCAAACTATAAACATATAAACCCATTAAAGTGGTATACGCCACTTTCAGCCTGGACTCTGCTCCAATGATACACCTGACTTTCAATATTAGCTTAGGATAAACCAGGGACATTCCAAAAGGATGAAGTCAACGCTTTGTCACCAATATGCACCCTCTACCTT
The DNA here is from genome assembly GCF_000622305.1 of Nannospalax galili. Lineage (NCBI taxonomy): Eukaryota > Metazoa > Chordata > Mammalia > Rodentia > Spalacidae > Nannospalax > Nannospalax galili. The sequence continues at coordinate 608,092 of NW_008356261.1, forward strand.
TGACTCCAGTCACTGGCTTTGCAACTGCCCAGGACCACACTTCTATCAGTGAGTCCCCTGGAATGTCCCCTGCACAATCTTTGATCTGTCTTTGTTTCTGCAGCACCTTGGGGCCAGTCTCCAGACCTTGGGACCAGACTGTTTTATAGCAAAGGGGAAACAGGCCAGGCTTGGTGGTGCACTCAAGAGGCAGAGGCAGGCAAGATCTCTGTGAGTTCAAGGCCAGCATGGTCTACATAGAGTCTCAGGCTAGCTGTGATTACAGGAGGACCCTGTCTCAAAACAAAACAAACAAACAAACAAAAAACAAAAACAAAGGGCTGGGGAAAACTGTTAGAAGTTGGGCTATGCAGGCAAATGGCTGAAAATGGCTAAGAACCAGAGTCAGTACAGGAGCAGTAAGAGGGTGGAGTGTAGAGCAAGGCCTGCTGCCACCAGGGTGAGTGTGGTCTACTTCTAAGGCCTGATGCTGCCTGTCCTCAGAAGGGGCAGCATACTGTCCTGACCCCCAGGACACAGGGTGCCTTGGGCCCCAGGTTTCTGCCATCCTGTAAGGTCACCTTGACTGGGGAAGGACCCAATGTGAAAGCTTGAGCCATCCCAATTCAGGGGTAGTGATGCCACCTAATAGAAGGCAAGAATCAATTTTCTTATCCATTCTTTTTTTAAAAAAAAAAATTTATTTTTATTTTATGTGTCTGGGTATATTGCCTGCATATATGAAAGTGTACCTGTGTTGTGCAATGCCCTCAGAGGACAGAAGAAGGCATCGGATCCGTGGAACTAGAGTTACAGGTAGTTATTAGCCACCACGTGGATGTTGGGAATTGAACCTGGGTCCTCTGCAAGAGCAGCCAGTGCTCTTAACTACTGAGCCATCTCTCTAGCCTCCCTTCCCTTGCCCATTCTTTTTTTT
>NW_008356261.1:609097-618429 GCF_000622305.1 Nannospalax galili
TGGAACTCACTATGTAGACCAGGCTGGCGCTGGCCTTGAACTCACAGAGATCCACCTGCCTCTGCCTCCCGAGTGCTGGGACTAAAGGTGTGCACCTCCACGCCCGGCTCTTGTCCATTCTTTAACCATTGGCGACAAGGCCAGTTTCAGGAGGACTGGCCTCTCTCAAGGGTCACAGAACCAATGGGATCTTCCTAGTCCCCACTCTGGTCATTCAGGATTATTCTCCTCCTCACATACATTCTAGGTCCTGAGACGGATAAAATCTTTTCTACTAGAAGTCCAGAAGACAAGAACCAAAGGAAACCCTAGACACCGCCTTTGTACCTTTTCCAGGGACAGCATGAGCAGATAGATCCAGCCAGGAGCCTGAGTCTTCCGCTAAGTGAGGAGGTGGACGGGGGGCACGGCCAATTACATGTCCTGGCACCTGTCTTGACCAGTGGCAATGCCTGCCACAGTCCTGCCTGGCGTCCCTCCCAGGCTCACATTTCTCGTTTTGTGAGAAATCTGTCCCCTACTCTGAAGGACAAGGAATTGAGTTCTAACTTTTCAAGAAAAGAGCATTTAGGTACATCTTAAGGGGTAGGACCAAGGAAGCTCAGGAGTAGGGACAGCAGAATCCCAGCAGGTACCCATGGACAAACAAGGTCAGCATGGCCTCTCCTCCCAAGACCAGGCAAAAAGTGTGCAGCCCCCTTTCAAGAACAGGGACAAGCCAGAGTAGCCCCAACCTTGGAAACACACCCGGCCTCCAGGGGTATCTAGAGTTCAGGAAGAAGTTTCCAAACAGAAGATGAAACAGAAAACCAGAAAAAAGAAACAAAGAGATTCTCTGATAAGGCCAGTATTAGAATTTAGCTTCTCCTGATGAAAGGGAAGAGAGGATGTGGTGGAGACATGGAATAACAAATAACAACAAAAGAGGAGCAGGCCAAGTATTTGCAGGAAGCACAGCAGAGAGACCTGGAGCCACATTGTGGTCCAGGAGCCCAAAGGCCTGGAGGGGTCAGGAGGTGCACAGATCCCAGAGTGTGTAGGGAAGTCAGGAGGGATGCGAGTCTCAGGGGGATAGGGAGTACCAAGCAAGAGCCAGGAAGAGGGGTAACACTGCCAAGGGCTCTTCCCTCACAGGGAGTAGCCACACGCTGTAACAGGCACTACTGAGCACCGAGCCCTGGACAGGAGGAACTTAGGACCAAGGTGTCACCCAAAGAGAATGATAGTGGCAACAACATCAACAACAAAAAAATGCTGTATAGTGAAAAGTGCTCTCTGTGACTAGAGCCCTGCAGAGAAGGTGCCAAAACAACTCCTGGGCCTCAACATACAAGCAAAGACCTAGTGACACAGAGCTGTCCATGAAGGTGCCAAGCTAAAGGAGGGAATGAACTCTCTCCTCTAAGAGGTGCTACAGGGAGGAGACCAGGAAACAGACCCCCTGGGGGGAGGGGCCTACAGCTCCTCTATCAAACATCTACTGGGCCTCCTCCATGGAACATCCTTGGTTTCTTCTTTTGAGACAGAGTCTCCCTGTAGCCCCAGCTGTCCTGGAACTCACTATGTAGACCAGGCTGGCCTCAAACTCACAGAGATCCGCCTGCCTCTGCCTCCCAAGTGCTGGGATTAAAGGTGTGTGCCGCCACACCCAGCTAGACCTTGGTTTCTTAGAAAGTCAAACATGCTTACTACATGGCTCAAAAGGCTCTATACTCTGGTTCAAACCTGTGGAACTGTATATACTCCAAAGACTGAAACCATGTGCAAAAACAACAAAAGATCAACCGGATTGAAAATCAAACTTCATCAAATGGATGCCTGAGATTGTTACATTTATCCCCAAGTGTAGAAACAGTGGTGCCCTGAAAGGCTTGCTGCACACTTGGTGCATGATCCTAACCCAGATGGGGTTTTTCCTGCCAGGAACTGTCACGGCACCAGTAGGCATGGCCAGACCTCTTTTCTCCTAAGCGGCAGCCTTGCTCACTTCTGTGTCTCTCCTGTGGACCATGACCATGAGTGTGGGTGTCCAACCAGCATCCCTGTTTATAGTCTGTTCCCTAGTCTCCCCTCAGCCATACCTCTTTTCCTCTTACAGGAGGTGATTTATTACCGAGATTAGCCCTGCATCTTCACCCTCAGGCCAGTTCCATGTCACTCTGTAGGTCTTGATAGGACATGGCACTGAGGACTCACTGTGATCACTGAGGTGCAGCAAGCAGTTGGGGCCTCTTATCTAACACAGGGATGGAAAGTGGTGGGGTCCCAGTTTCTGGTCTCCCCTGGACCTGACAGTCTCCTGGGGCTACCCCAGAATCCCATAAGTTTGGCAATGCTGCAGCATGTTGCCCAGAAGCACAGAGCAGGCTACTGAAGCACTCCGTGGACATTGCTGGTCCTCAGACAAGTCTGGGGCTCAAAGGTGCCATGTCACCATTCAAACTTAGCAGGAACAGTGGTTTCCATGTGCTCGAACCCCTTAAGAAATGAGACCAAGGCTGGGCATGGTGGTACACACCTTTAATCCCAGCGCTCCAGAGGCAGAGGCAGGAGGATCTCTGTGAGTTCAAGGCCAGCCTGGTCTACATAGTGAATCCAGGCCAGCTAGGGCTACAGGAAGACCCTGTCTCAAAAAGATCCCCCCACCAAAAAAAAGAAAGAAATGAAACCAGCAGGCAGTTCTCAAGGCGCTGCTCCCTGCCCCAGTCCACTTCCCAGGCCACTAGTCCCAGAGGCTCTCTACAGCAGGGTTCCCTTGTCCTTTGGCCAGAGCTCTGATGTTGGGGAAAGGTGCAAAGGCTGCACATTCAAGTTCCCAGGAACTTTTGGCAGCCTCCCAGGGAATCTCAGCCCTCTTGGGTGATCACTCCCAAGGTGACTTTGACTCCTGAAAGCAGAGACCACTGCCTGGGCTTTGGCCAGATTGCCACCATCCTGAAAATGGTCCTTAACAATGAAGAGCCTTCTAAACACTGGCCCAGCTGCTGACCCATTAATAAAGGGCTGCTATGCAAGCTAAGTAGACAGCTTCTCATGAACCTCAAACAGCTAGGCTGGGTGACAGTTACACTGGTTGGTGATGGCAACTTACAGCCACAGCACCCTCCTTCCCCTACTTGTTCTGAGCTATCGGACTGGCTGCTGCAGAGGGCCCCCACAACTCCAGAACTGTCAAAGGATCACTTCATGTCCCTATCAGCTAAGACTTCTTTGTGCAAACCCAGGTGACACATTCCTGCTGGTCCTTCTGCAGCTACCCTTATCATCTATGGCCAGGTGACAGCATCAACCTATCCATGTCCCCCCTTCTGATCCTGAGCCAGAGTCAGCCACACACTTGTATACCCCCTCCAGCTGCATGGGCACCAAACTGGCTCCTTAAACCCCATGCACCATGGTCCTTCTTCTGTCTCAAAGACAGCCCCACCCTTTAGGAACCAGGCCCAGGACATAGTAGGGCACCAAGTCCAGCCAGGGCTGGTACAGGTGCTCCTCCTCTCTCTCATGCTGGGGACTCAGAGTGGGAGGAGGAAACCTCTGGTACCTGAGATACCTGCCACTGTCCTCAGACTGTAGTTCCACTTCTCTAGGAGCAGGTTTACTATTTGTTGAGGACTGTGGACTCTCAGGAGTCTACAAATGAGGTATCAACCTCCCTCCTTTGGCTCCCCGTCCATTATAAACATGAGATAAAGGAGCACACATGAGTGAAGGGAACTGCCTCCTCCCCAGAGGCACAGGATGGGGAGAGCAGGAAGGGACTGAGCCCCAGTCAGGGTTGTTCCTGTACAGGGGTCTCGAATACAGAGGTTTGAAGGCCAATGTGGGGGGTGGGAGGCTTTGAGCAACTCTGTTCCTCCATCAGGACAGTGAGGGGACATCCACTGTCAAGGGCTCCTCCAATGTTTCAGAATTGAAGACAGGCAGGGCTCTTCCTTGCCCTACAGTGTCAGCTGCCCAGCCCAGGGATGTGACCATCCCAGAAGCCTCCCTCATCCCTGCAAGGAGGCCCAGGAGGACTGTATCCAACAGATAGGCTAGGTCCTACCTAAGAAGGACCCTCCAGTCCTCCTGCCTCTGCTATGAGTCTTTGCAAGCACTTTCTCCCAGAGCTGCACCCCCTAAGTCCATCCCTGATCAGCTGCAATGTTATCTGACAGTCTCATTTGGTCACCTCTCTACAGAGGGCCCAGATTGAACAGGTGAGGTGCTCCCATGCCTGCTGTCTCTGTAGACCCCCCTCAAGTTCCCCTGAAGCCCTGGGACATCTACATCCTGAGGGATGAAACTGGCCATGGCCATGGCAAAAAGCCCTCAAAGTACAGAGAAGTCATGCGTCAGGTACCTAGGTACCTGTAGAACAGACCCTGGCTAGCCGAGATACACCAGGTCTCTACCTCTCCAGTCCTGAATAAGCCAGCCATGAAGGGTAGGCCAGGCCAGATAGCTTTAGTGTCAACTTGACACACCTGGGTTGAGGGAGCCTCAATGGGGAATTGCCTCCATAGGACTGGCCTGTGGCCATGTCTGTGGGGCATCTTCTTGATTGTTGAGTGATGTGGGTTCTTGATTGTTGAGTGATGTGGGTGGGTGGGCCCAGCCCACTGTGGATGGTGCCACCCCTGGGCAGGTGGGCCTGTGTTGCATAAGAAAGCAGGCTGAGCAGGGGCCAGGGAGCAAGCCAGTAAGCAGCGTTCCTCCATGGTCTGTGCTCCAGCTCCTGCCTCCAGGTTCCTGCCCTGAGTTCCTACCTTGGGCTCCCTGATGAACTATGACCTGGGAGATATAAGATAAAATAAACCCTTTCCTCCCCAAATTGGTATTGGTCAGAGTATTTTGTCACAGCAATGGAAAAACAAACTAGGACAGCCAGGCAGGGCACTAGGTATTATCCCAAGCACTAAGTCCACCCCTATTCCACGCGGATGAGAAAGGAGTTGGAGGTGCTTCCCTGGCAGGGTATCTTTTTGGCTATGGCTTTATGTACTCCACAAGACCCAAAGGATGGACACAAAAAGATGCAGCAGGAGGGTCCTGGGAATAAGCAGAGTGTGAGCAATGACTTTTCCCAGGGCCCAGTCCAGTGCCCACCTCTGTACCCTTGAAAGCCTCCAGAAACCTTTCTGTAGGTCATGTTGTTTCAGGCTGGACCCTGGAGGACCACACACTGCTAAGGCACCTTCAGGTCTCCATAGTGGAGCAGTGAAGGATAAGATGTGACCTACTTCCCACATGGGCTCCAGCTTGAGATCCTTTCCCAAAAGGGTCATGTCTTGGCCCCACTAACCCTGTCCCCATGGTATAGCAGCTCCTGCCTCCAAATGTTTTTAACTGGCACAACCCTAAAGGAGCCAGTGCACCCCCAGAGAGGCACTTCAGGAGTCTCACATGCATGTGGAAAGGGGAAGCTGGACATTTAGCTGGTGTGTGGGAGAGATGTGGTATCTCACTGCCCAGTCACCCAGCAGCAGGCTCCACATCCTCATGCCCATGGGAGCCTCTTACATTATATACACTCTGGACCAGAGAAGTTCACTGAATTCTACCCAAGCCTTGAAAGGGAAGGGGCACCCACCATGGGCCCCTGCAGCCAGGATGAAGAACAAGATGAGGGAATGAAATCTCCTGTGACCATGACCAGTCCTGGAATGTAGTCTTGGGCAGGACAAGCCATCTGGGAGCAGTGAGCAGCTACCTGGCCTGCATGTGCCCCTCAAGATATTCTGGTGACCTTAGGTGGCTTTGAGAATAACTGTACACCTCAGAGAGGTGGCAGCAACAGGTAAGACAGCTTCTACTCTCTCAGAGCGTTGGGATAGCTAGGCTCTGAGCTGAGCAGCCACCTGGGCACCAATGGGCAGAGGCCTGAAGCTACATAGCCCACATTAGGGCCCTATTTCCAGAGTCCTAGAATCCCTAGCATAGGTCAGCAGGCTACAGGATGCTGGGGCAGGGCAGGTCCTGTACTCTGCAGTCCTTAGGGTGATATTTCAGAGATCCCAGAATATAGGAAATGTGTTTCCTGTTGGAGACAGGGGATGTCTCCTCCTCCCCAGTCCCCTCCCCCATTCCATTATTTGAAGGACAATAGGTTCCTTTTAGTATCACCTGCCTATTCTTGTAGGGCTTATAGCTTTCTACAGGAAACACAAGACAGCTGGGGTAGGCAGAAGGAAAGGGGACATGGCCCGTGGACTGAGACCAGCCTCTGCAGCCTTCCCTAGACAGCAGCAAAGCGGACACCCAGTGGACCCCAGGTTCCCTGCAACTTCTGTGAGGCCCCAGGCATGAGACCCCCTAACCCCAGCCAGACACAAGTCAACCCCATCAAATAATTTACTGTGATTCAATCTGCCCAACAGGGGCCCCAGAGGGAGCTGGGAGAAGTTGAGGACTGGGGTGCCAGTGGAAATAGGGATAGTTCATGACAGTCTGTTCAAATTGTCCATGCGAAGGTCTTGTTCACCTCTGTCCACCATCCCTGGGCTGGCTGGGCTCCAGCATCGCTTCCTTCCTTCCCTCCTCTTTCCTTCCTTCCGTCTGTACCTCCTCCCTGCATCCGGCACCTCCACGTCCTGAGCCTGAGCCGAGGCGGACACAAAGGACACCACTGATCACAGGCAGGGGGACTGGCAGGATCAGGGGGCCCAGGGACATCAAGCGGATATGGAGGTTCATCCAGCCAGCTGGTGCCGCTGCCCCAGGTGCCTGCTGGCCCCTGCCTCACCTGGCGTCAGGATAGCACACATTTGCAGCTCATGCAGCCAGGGCCACTCTCATCTGGTGGGTTCAGCTTCCGTAATTTATGCTGCCGAATCTCACGCACTAGCGTGTAGAAGGCATCCTCCACACCCTGAGGACAGAAGAACTGGATCAGAGGGAACCCAGCTAGGGGCTGTTTCAGTAAGGAACTTCCTGCCCTGCAGGCTCTCTCCCTCAGCCCACCGACCCACATAAGTGGGGAGCTAGGCCTAAAAGGCACAGGACCATTCTCCTTAAGCAGGCTCATCTGTGAAGTCAGAGCCACCCAAGCTTTCCCAGACTCCCAGTATGGCTCAGGCATGAACACCCTAACCAAACTCTTTTTTTTTTTTTTTAAGTCTTTTTTAAGACAAGGTCTCCCTGTAGTCGCAGCTGGCCTGGATTCAATAACGGAGAACAGGCTCGAACTCACAGAGATTCACCTGCCTCTGCCTCCCAAGTGCTGGGATTAAAGGCGTGTGTCACCACACCCAGACCTAACCAAACTCTTAAGGGTTTAGAACAGGTACCCATGGGACACTCTGGGGACAGGAGGGACTAGGCCCCAGGGTCACCGCTCTGGCCTGGCTCAGGGCAGCTCTCTCCATGGACCCCCTCCTGCCCTGGAGGTGTGTCAACCCAGGACTGCAGGGCATGAGCCCAGACCCTGGCCCTCACCTCCCTCACTACCCTGCCGTCTGGGAGACTTACAGCGTGGGGGCCGCTGGGTCACATGGGTCCCGGGGAAGGGGTCCCAGAGGGTCCCGGAGCTGGAGCCAGAGCCAGAGCGGCTGCCCTGTGTTGAGGGAGAGGGGCGATGAGCGCTGCTCCCTGGCTGGGGTGGGGTGAGTCCCTGACTAGCTGTGGGATGGAGAACCAGCTCACCTGCCGGGTCTTGGCTGATGTTTCAATGTAGGGGATGCCGTAGCTGCGGGCAAGGTCCTGGGCCTGCCGAGACTCGACAGTACGAGCAGCCAGGTCACACTTGTTCCCCACCAGCACCATTGGCACATCGTCCGAGTCCTTCACCCGCTTGATCTGCTCCCTGGGAAGGATGGGGAGTATGTGAGCCAGCTAGCAAGCCGCAGGCATGGCTGTATCCAGGACACGCATGGTGAGGACACAAAGCCTCAGTCTGGACATGGAACCTTCCTTCCCTACCTGTGCCATGGGCTCATGAGCTAGCCATATAGGTAGCTCACCTGTACTGATGGATGTCTTCAAAGGACTTGGTATTGTTGATGGCAAACACACAGAGGAAGCCCTCCCCTGTGCGCATGTACTGGTCCCGCATGGCACTATACTCCTCTTGGCCTGCTGTGTCCAAGATGTCCAGTAGACATGTCTCCCCATCAATAACTACCTGTTTCCGGTAAGAGTCCTGCAGGAAAACATAGCTCAGGGGTCCCATCTCTCCTCAGACCCAAAGTTCACAGAGCCAGCCCACCCTCACACCTCTCTCATGCATCTGGTGCCAAGACTCAGGATCAGGTGTGAGCCACGGCCACCAGGGCTCACCTCTATGGTGGGATCATACTCATCCACAAAGTGGTTCTGGATCAGCTGGATGGTCAAGGCACTCTTCCCCACACCTCCAGCGCCCACCACTACAAGCTTGTATTCTGTCATTGCTTCTACAGGGGCTCCCACTCCAGGAGCTCCTGCCCCACCTGCCAAGAAGAACCACACTTAGCCAAGACCAGGCCACAAGAGATTGCTAAGCAGTGTCTGACACACAGGTGTCCTCCAGCAGCCAACGTGTAAAGCCAGTGCCCCAGTCCCTCCCCTGTGGCACCTCCGGCTGGGACTGGGAGGACCCCCACTTCCCCCAACCGCATTTGATGGCCATATCAGGAAGTAGGGAGCGGCTCCCAAGGCAGGACTGACAGCTGAGCGCTTCTCCCAACCACGCACCCAAATTAGAAGTCGCTAGGTAGGCAGAAAGCCGCAAGTGGAGGCGCCTGAGGGCTGAGGCCACCCCCCTCAAAACAGGTCCTGCCACGGCGGCCTCGGCGTGCCCAGGCAGGCCAATACCAGCCTACAGCCGGCTCCGGCCCGCCGGCATGTTGGTGCATCCGACAAGTATTTACTGAGCGCCTACTGCATGAAGGCGCTGTCCCGGCGGCGGGGGCAGGGCGGCAGGAGAGGAACCCTGCCCTCTGCCGAGGTCCTTCCACCAGAGGCCAGCAGGAAAAAAAAAAGAGGCGGAGGATCCGAGGAGCAGGTGACTGCGGGAAAGACCCACAGGGGGCGCGAGGGGTAGCCGCGGAGCACAAGGCCCAGTCCAGGCCCCGCGCGGGTGTCCTTGCGGCCCCAGGCCAGAGGGAGATGGCCGCGGGGCGCACCGTCTCCGAGGCTCAGGCAGGCTATGCCTCGCCCTGCGCGGCCATAGGCGGGGCCGGCCGGCAGGCACTGCGCCAGTTCGCACCGACTAGAGAAGCCCGCTCACCTGAGCCCCGCGCCCGCCCCCAAGCCAGTAACTCACCGCTGGCTGGCGCGACTGCCCCCGGGGCCGGGGTGGGGCGGGGGCGCGGACGGGCGCCAACTGGGCCCGCGCATGGGCTCCGTCCGCGGCGGGTGCGGCTCCGGCT
>NW_008356261.1:618455-641229 GCF_000622305.1 Nannospalax galili
CGGGGCCTGCGCTCGCCCCGCCCCGCTACGCCCCGCGTCCGTCGGTCAACTCGAAGCGGCGGGTGATTGGTCGCGCGCCGCCTCACAGCGTCCTGTTGTGGTTGGCTGAGCAATCCATCCGTCAGGAGTCGCGAGTGGTCGGGACTTCCTGTAGTGGCGCGCGGTGCATTGCCCAGACTGCTTCCGCAGTGCTGCAGTCAACTAGTGAAGATTGGTTCCGAGGTGTGCAAGAGAGAGAGGGAACTTTGTGCCTACGAGCCTGGGATGCCTTCCGAGCGAGGCAGACTTGCGGAGCTTGCTACGAAGCCCCCATCCGACAGCCGCACTAAAGCCCTGGAGGCCCTGGGGCCCACCGAGCGGAAAGGTCATTCCGACCGCTGACGCGTGAGACCCGAAGGCGGAAGTCCGCCCTGAGCCCTGGCTGCCTGTGCACCTAGGCGCTGGTGGAGCGAGAGCCGCATCCCAGGATAGCGTTGGCCGAGTCCCTGCGCCCGCGCGCAGCCTCTCTCGGGCCTTGAAGGAGACTACCCCCACTATGAGCAGACTCCCTCAGCTCCCCTACACTCCAGATCCCAATCCTGCAGCATCTCACATTGTGCTCCATTTGCAGACCGCCCCCCGGAAATCTGAAAAGTTGGAATGGGAGTGAAGTGTTCCACCCACTCAAGCACATAGTTCCACCAGTGTCAGACGAAGATGATATGTTTTCAACATTATTTTGAAATTTCAAAGAAATGAGTAAGCACATTTTCATTAGAAAACCTACAGGCCTTTACCCAGAGGCCTATCCCGCTAGGCCTCTCCGCACCGGCTTGGTGCCCCGCCTTCCTGGGGACCCACGTGCACGTGCTGCTAGGGATGTGAGCCTGGCTCGGCTGACGCGGCTAGCAGGCGGATAACCGAGAGCAGACCAGAATCCCCAGCAGGCGTCTTCACTGCGTTCCACTTGTCGGGGGCGACTCCCCTCACTCGGTAAACGAAGAAACCCTCCTGCCGGGTCTACCGTGTGTCACGGCAACCGTTGCTAAGGGGCGGGGCTCTGCCTGCTGTTGTCCCGGAGGCCCGCGGCTCACGAAAATTTGGGTATTCAAATAAGGCCCCACCCCCGTTGCCATGGCGCCAGGGCCGCAACCCCATCGCTGTAAGGGTAGGGGAGCATGAATTGAGAGAGCGACTGCCGCGGTGGAGGGGCCCAGGACTGCGCCTCAGGTATCGGGCACTCCTGCCCATCCCCCCACCCCCAGGTGAGAGCTCCACACTGCTTCTCCATTTCCCTTGTGTTGGTGGAACCAGGGCGGAGGAATGGGGCTCGCATCTTGTAAGGCAAGCCACACTCAACTGAGTAAGTAATAAACCATGGAGGGCCGTGGAAGGCGATCCCTCTTACTAGAGAAACATATCTGGGAAGGACAGGTAGGAATTGCAGGAATGAGGGGTTGGCCAGTCGAGCCTGGATGGAGGACAGGAAGGTGACTTAGGGAGAAAGGGATGCTGTTCTGGGCAGGAAAACTATGCCAAAAGACCCCGATTCCAAGATCTGGGACCAAACGCAGACCCCCGTATCTTTGGGGACAAACAGCATGTGAACCTGTGGCAGAGGTGAGTAGAGGCACCATAAACTCCTCCTGAGGCCTGGGAAGGAACTCAGGAGGGGCACGGTGCAGAAGAGGTGAGCCTATAGGGTATAGGAGATAGTTCAGAGGAGCAGGTCCAGAACCCTTTGGGAATGGAAGAAGCAGGATTTGGTTGAGCACCATCCCCTAGTTTGCATTGGGAGTCCCACTGAGACCAATGTTTTACCACCTGTCTGTCTTACTCTTTTTTCTGAGTCACATGCCCCATCAAGATGGTCACAGGGAGTTCAGGACAGTCCCCTGCCCCCAAGAGACCCCTCCACCTACACCTGTACTTTCTTGTTTCTAGCTACTGTGACCTTGGGCAGCTCAGCCCAGGTACCCCAGAGCACAGTGATCTAGCCAGTAGATTAACATAACTCTCTCTTACAGGTGTCACATGTAGACACATGTGCCCCCCCTTGCCTGGATGTTCGACCTACAGCAGGAGGCAACTACCTGCAGGTGGGGGCTCAGTCAGTGAAGGAGGTGGGCCAAGGGAATGTTTGCCATCCTGACCCTGAACCTAGTAGGCTCAGAGACCATCACTAAAGGAGGACCCATGGTCAGAGTCTGGGGCTGCCTACAGCTTGCTGCTGGTCACTACAGGTGACTGGCCCAGCCAGCATCCCTAGGCTCACAGCCTTTGGTTGTTTGTTTTTTATTATTTATTTATATTTTGTGTGTATGAGTGTTTTGCCTTCTTGTAAGTGCACCATGTGTGTACAATGGGGAGGCCAGAAGACTGTGTCAGATCCCACATGGCAGCTAACAACCATCCCTAACTTCAGTTCCAGGGGATCCAACACCTTCTTATGACCTCCCACAGGCATTGCACTCATGTGATACATTTACATACATGCAGGCAAAACACACATACACATAAAATTTAAATTTTAGTTAATTAAAAAACTTTTATGTGTATGTGTGTATTGCCTGCATTGTAGGTAAGTGCACCCATGTCGTGCAATGCCCACAGAGGTCAGAAGAGGCTATCAGAACCCCTGGGACTGGAGTTACGGACAGTTGTTAGCTGCCATGTGGGTGCTGGGATTCGAACCCGGGTCAACTGCAAGAACAGCCAGTGTTCTTAACTGCTGAGTGATCTCTCCAGCCCCAATTGGTTAATTTTTAAAATAGGCTTGGTAGGTAGTGTGAGCTTGTAGTCCCAGCAGTGGGGAGGTGGAGACGGGAGGAAAACCCTGGGACTTGCTGGCCGTCCTCTTTTGCCTACTTGGTGAGCTCTAGGCCAATGAAAGACCCAGCCTCAAAAAATAAAAAATAATTTTAGAGCCAGGTATGGTGGTGCACACCTTTAATCCCAGCACTGAGGAGGCAGAGGCAGGCAGATCTCTTTGAATTCAAGCCCATCCTGGTCTACATAGTGAGTGCCAGGCCAGCTGGGGCTATAGGGAGACCCTGTCTCAAAAAAGACAAAAATAATAATTATTTTTAAAAATTAAATGGTGCCTGAGGTACAGAACTCAAGGTAACCCTCTGGCCTCCTCACACACATGCACACACATACTAGAACGTACACATATTAAAATACTACAAACTGGATAAATCGATCTTTTTTTTTTTTTTTTTTTTTTTTTTTGGTCTTTTTGAGACAGGGTCTCCCTGTAGCCACAGCTGGCCTGGATTCACTGTGGAGACCAAGCTGGCCTCGAATTCACAGAGATCTGCCTGCCTCTGCCTCCCGAGAGCTGGGATAAAGGTGTGCACTACCATGCCAGGTGAAATCAATCTTTTTCAAAGATACAGAACTGGTGTTCTAGTCCACTTTTGTCAATTGCAGTGACAAAGCACTCTAACCAATACCAACTTGGGTGGAAAGTGTTTATTTGGCTTATATCTCCCAGGTCACAGTTCATCAGGGAGCCCAATGTAGGAACTCAGGGCAGGAACCTGGAGGCAGGAGCTGGAGCACAGGCCATGGAGGAGCTCTGCCTACTGGCTTGCTCCCCTGGCCCCTGCTCAGCCTGCTTTCTTATATAACACAGACCCACCCACAGTGGGCTGGGCCCTCCCACATCACTCAACAATCAAGAAAATACCCTACAGACATGGCCACAGGCCAGTCTAATTGAGGCAATTTCCCAACTAGGGCTCCTTCTACCCACGTGTGTCAAGTTGACAACTTAAGCTATCCAGCACACAGGGGCCGAGAGGTCACTCAGTGGTTAAGAGCACTGACTGCTCTTGCAGAGGACCTGGGTTGTATTCCCAGCACCCACATGGTGACTAACAACCATCCTTAACTCCAGTTCCAGGGGATCTAATGCCCTCTTCTGACCTCCATGGGCATTGAACAGCACAGGTGCACTTACATACATGTAGGGAATACACTCATATACATAAAATAAAAATAAGAAATAAAATAAAAGATACAGAAAAGGACTGGGGAGCATTGACTGCTCTTGCAGAGAACCCAGGTTTGATTCCCAGCACCCACATGTTGGCTAACAACCATCTGTAACTCCGGTTCCGGGGGAATCCGACACCTTCTGACCTCCGTGGGCATTGCATGACACAGATGCACTTACACACATGCAGGCAATACACTCATACACATAAAATAAAAATAAAAAATTAAAAAAAGAACCAAAAAACAGAAACAAAAGGAGGGTGTCAGCACAAGTTTGAGGCTAGAGGAGGGGACTTGGGCCACAGATGTTTGCTGGAGCAGAAGTTAGGAGACTTTGCCCTCTGCCTTTCCCAGCAGATTGGATGTGAATGGACCCAACCTGGGATAGATCCCAGGGACCTCGGCCAAGTACAGCTAGTGTCCAAGTACGGGAGCTGAGCCAGCAGGGACTAAACAACCCCTGCCCACAAAGCAAGGAACTGGACAGCCATGGGGACATCCACAGGGAGCATCGGGTGGAAGAGTACCTATCACCTGCCCAGCTGGTAAGTGATTGGGGCCCGGGATTCTGCCATAGGAGTCTTCATGAGGTGACATCCTAGCACCCCTTCTGTTGATACCTGGCTTGCCGTCAACTAGGTGCCCTCTACCTTTCCAACCTTTGAGCCCCCTTGCCAGCAACCCCAAGTGATACAAGCATCCGTAGGTATTGAGATCACAGACAGAACTGTTGGGCCAGGATCTTATAACTACTGGCTGAGGCGCCCTGTACCCAGGGGGCACCCCTTGCTCAAGCATGGACTGTTGCAGCAGGGAGGACTGGGGGAAAGCATAGTGGGATGCTGGAAGGGACAGCTGATCATGGCCCATGGACCCCCTTCCTGGGCCAGGACTCCTCTTTTTCCTCCCAAACTTCCTGAGGTGGGGGCCATCCTTGGTGTGCTGACTGTGCATGGGCAGCAGGTAAAGACTTTCCTCCAAATCTAATGTGGAAGCCCATTGGTGCACCCCAACCCTGAGTCCTAAGATTTTTCAGAATCTACCTGGGCAACCCTAAAGCTCCCAGCATTCAGAATTTGGCGCCCACCTGTAGTTGGTTACCATGTCGGGAGAGGTCCAGTTTTATAGCACCAAACAGGTCCTCCCTCAAAATAACTGACCTTGCCCACCCAGCCAGAATCTGCATGTGCTCTCCAAGGTTTCCACTAATCTCACAGCACTTGTAGCCTAGGGCCCTGGAAGATCACACCTGAATTCCATACACAAGAAGACAGTCTTGTCTAGCACATCCTTGAGAACAGATAGGCCAGTAAGTCCCTTACCCCCTGACTTCCAGTATAAATGTACTTGTGTATCCACTGGTCCAAGTATGCTGTCTATGGGTGCTGCCCAGTGGGGCTCTGGGCTCCAGCTGTATTACTGGGTCTGTTCTGAAAGGTTTCATCCAAAGACTGGCACCCCAAGGGCAGGCCCTTCTCTAGCAGTGTCCCAACCCTCTGACAGTCAAGCAGTTACAACCTCTGTTGACGTCATGCCCACCAGCCAAACTGTTATGGCCAAGATGAACATGGATGGGGCAGGGGAATCACTTGTCACCTGCTCCAGTGGCACCTTACAGAGTCCTCAGCCAAAAGCATGGAGGAAACTGGGAGTGACACCTGATGATTTCTGCAGCAGGCCCTGGCCCAGGTAGATGACCTCCAACTGGTGAGGGTGCTGGAGATGTGTGTGGACACCCGTAAGAACAGCCTGGGGAACTTCGGTGAGAGCCGCCAGTTACACCCATGCCCCTGTGACTGTCACAGCCAGACTTCTCCATGAAGTAATTGTATTTTTCTGGTTATAAATGAAAAGCTAGCAAACACCTTGGACAGCACTTCTCTTTCCTTAGGATTGATCCTTAGAATTGAGATGCATACACAGCTCAGGAAGAGGTTTTATAGCCTGTGTTTCATATTCCCAAATGATTCTCCACAGGCCCACACCCAAACACCTGTGCCAGTACAGCAAAATAGCAAAGGTGCTATGCCCCAGTTACAGGTGCTCCCGCAGCTTCTTTTGAAATGATTTGGAATTTGCAGACACAGTGCAGGAATACTGCATAGATCCCCTGTGTACCCTTCCCCAGCATCCCCATCCATGATTGCCGCAAGGGCTCTATCATTCTCTCCCTCTGACACCTGCACAAGCTCACACACACACAGTGCCTCTTGTCCATTAATACTTTGGTGCATACTTCCTAAGAGGGAGCACACACTCTTACTCAGTATAAAGATCAGAGTCAGGAAAGAATACTGATAACAGCACTCTTGTCTAGACCATGGACTTGATTCAAATTTCATCAACCATTCCAAGAGGAAAGATTCTTGCTGTCCAGGATGGTGGTGCGTTTTATTTGCCTTTCTCTGATTACAAATGAGATTAAACACTCTCCATTTTGTTTGCCTTGGTTTGGGGTTTTGCAGTTAAGCCCTTGACAGCTCCGTGAAGCTGCTCTGTGCTTTTATGAGCTCAGAGGCTACCTGCTTTCTTTGGGCCATGTCACCAAGGGTAGTTTGCAGTGGCTATACTGCACAGTCACCCTGAACCCTTCTTTTCATATTCTGGAGCTCTGCCTCACAAGGCCAGTGTCTCATCCGAAAAAGCTTTTAAAGTAGAGGTTTTCTAGAGCTTTGGGCTTTGCAGGACAGTGGAGGGGAATTCCAGAGATTTGTTATCTAGTATCCCATGTTGAAAAGACCACCAAGGGAGTACTGGACTTGTGAGCAGGTAAGGGGAGATACTCAGGGACCCACCCCACCCATATCAGCTCAGCTCCCCTCTCAGAGTCAATTCCTTGCCCGTGTATGTACCTTCTGCACCTATTTCACCTGTACCATGCTGTACATGGGTGGAAGGGCATATGAAGCTCTGAGGCCCCACAGAGTCAGGCCCACTAGAAGAGGCCATGGGCCTGTGAACAGCCCCCTGGATACTGATGTCTAGTGGGGGTGTGGAGAGCATGAAGAACACTGTGAAGCAATGGGCAGGGTTGTGGGAGCCATGCCAACCTTTCCTTCCTGTGGCTCACAGGAGTGCACCTCCCTAACCTGATTCAATTGAAGCTGAACCACAGCTGTCTGGACTCCCTCAGGTGAGAGCCTGGCCTAGGATAAGCAGGAACTGCAGGAGAGGGAGGGATGAGGACTCCTGGGCCTGGAGATTAGCTGCTGCAGGCTTCCCCTACCCTCAGCACTCTGCACCCCTCCCCCAACCCTTGGAGGGTAAAGGCTACCATAGCATGGTTTCAGAGACATTTGCTCAGATATGGGCTCCTTGGAGGGTACAGAGGGGAGGCTCTAGAGGTAGGAGGCCTCATGGATGGGTCCCAGGTGTCCTACCCTCCAAGTATCCTGCAGTCTTTGACTCCCAGTTTGAACAGCCAACAGTGGGACCAGATTCTGTACATGTACTTCTCACTCCTAGAGGGCACTGCCACCTGTGAGTGACATGACAGACTGAAGGCTGGGGTCTTGGTCAGGGTAGTCACAGGAAATTCTGTACCTGATAATCCAGTGTGCTCTCTAACCTCTGGTAAAGGAAGGAGTTTCTGGAGGAGAGCCCCAAACCAGCCCAGACTTGGAGGCTGTAGAGCCCCTTTAGCTCTCACAGCAACCTAGGGTGTCAGCTGCACCCTGAGGGCCAGGAGATAGTGGAAAGTGGCTAGTGTCCCCAGGAAGAAGAGAAGCTAGAACTACCTCCAGATTGGCCTTCTCCTTGAGGCCAGACCCAGCAGAACATGCATCTCCTGAGCAGGGGCTCAACTGCCAAGGAAGCTTTGTGCTCCCACAGCAGAGTTCTCAGAAAGCAGTTTAAAAGATGACCCTCAAGACTGCTACTGGTTCTTGTCTCACTGGACTGGAAAGAACAAAGCCAGGAGCCTGGCAGGCAGTATCTGGCAGTTGGAGCAAAGAGTGTTTTGTGAAGATGCTACTGGCTCAAGCCTAAAAGGCAGAGGAATTCCAGTCAAAATTCAAGAAAGGGGCTGGAGAGATGGCTCAGCAGTTAAAAACACTGAATGCAGAAGACGCTGGTTCGAATCCCAGCACCCACATGGCAGCTAACAACTGTCCATAACTCCAGTTCCAGGGGATCCGACAGTCTCATCTGCCCGCCTCGGGCACTGCACAACACGGATGCATTTACCTACATGCAGGCAATACACACATACAGATAAAAAAATAAAAAATAGCCAGGCGTGGTGGCGCACGCCTTTAATCCCAGCATTCGGGAGGCAGAGGCAGGCAGAAAAGACCAAAATAATAATAATAATAATAATAATAATAATAATAATAATAATAATAATAAATAAAATATATTTTTTTAAATTCAAGAAAGAGGTGGGGCATGGTGGCACATGCCTTTAATCCCAATACTCAGGAAGCAGAGGCTGGCAGATCTCTGTGACTTTGAGGACAGTCCAGTCTATGTAGAGAATTCCAGGCTAGCCAGGGCTACATAGTAAGACTATCTCAAAAAGAAAAAAAAAAATCTAGAAAGAGGCTATGGATGTGACTCAGTTGATAGAGTGCTTGTCTTTCCTGTATGAGACCCAGCAACACGTACACACACACACACACACACACACACACACACACACACAGAGTTCTAGAAAGTTCTCAGCTGTCTGAATTGGGTTCCAAGTGCAACATCCAGTTGTTTCCAGTTGATTTCTTTACTTACACTGCTGTTTAACAAATAAAGCATTAAAAAGAATTCAGCGAAATACTAAAGATCTACAAATGGAGGTAAGGACAGCAAGAGCTGATGCCTCAGCAGCAGCCACAGAGCAGAAGAGATGGTGAGGGGCCACCTGGTGCTGGGGCCCAGCAGCCCTTTCTAGGTGAGATTTAAGATGAGCCTTCCTAGCTGTGCATCTTAACCAGGGCTCCGTGGTGTTCTTACAGATGACTCTTCCTCCAACTTGACAGAAGTTTTCTAGGTCCAGGTGAACAAATTAGCTCAAAGAACAATAAAGATCTATAAAAAGCACATAAAATTAAATAAAGGATAGAAACCGTAAAAGAGAAGCAAGGTTACAAAACTAAGAAATACTAAAACTGGGCATGGTGGTACAGGCCTGTAGTTTTCACACTGAGGATCAGAACTCACGGTCATCTCTGGCTACACAGCCAGTTCAAGGCCAGCATGGAATACATAAGACCGGATCTGAGAACAACAACAAAACCCTAAGAAATACAAAATACTACTTGTAACCAATCAAAATAGTTCCAAGGAGAAAATGGTCACATCACAAATGTTTAAAATATCCTCATTTCTTTGACCACAGCAATGAAAAACTACGTAGCAAAATGTTGAGTTCTTTCAGTAACTGAATCTTCAGACGTGGCTGGTTGGCGTTGGGAATGGAACCCAGGTCCTCTGCAAGAGCAGTCAGTGCTCTTAACTGCTGAGCCATCTCTCCAGCCCCTTATTTATTCTTCTTCTTTTTTTAATTTTATGTGTATTCATGTATTGCCTGTATGTAGGTAAGTGCACCCGTGTTGCGCAATGCCCGATGAGGTCAGAAGAGGCTGTCAGATCCCCTGGGACTGGAGTTACAGACAGTCGTTAGCTGCCATGTGGGTGCTGGGATTTGAATCCGGGTCTTCAGCAAGAACAAACAGTGTTCTTAACTGCTGAGCCATCTCTCCAGCCCCTACTTATTCTTTTTTTAAAAAATATTTTATTATTTTTAAGTTTATGAGTGTATTGCCTGTATGTGTGCAGTAAGTGCATATGTGTCATGCAATACTCGCAGAGGTCAGAAGAAGACATTGGATTTCCCTGAAACTGGAGTTACAGACTGTTGTTAGTTGCCATGTGGGTGCTGGGAATCAAACCAGGGTCCTCTGCAAGAGCAGCCAGTGCTCTTAACCACTGAGCCATCTCTCCAGCCCCACATGTATTCTTGCACTTTCATTTTGCAGTCCTGTCAGGTCATTGGGCTCCACACATGCATGCACATTAATCTTTCTGGATTTTTTTCATTGGAATTTAAAATGATTTACATACTATTTTGGGTGTATTGTTAGGTTATATATATCCATGCGTGTGGACTCTTTCCGTAAATTGAGGTTTGTTTTTTTTTTTTTTTTTTTGAGACAGTCTCCCTGTAGCTCCAGCTGTCTTGGAACTCACTATGTAGACCAGACTGACTCTAACTCACAGAGATCCGCCTGCCTCTACCTCCAGAGTGCTGGGACTAAAGTTGTGTACCACCATACCTGGCTGTAAATTGAGTTTTTAAGTTTATTCTGCAGTTTCCAATTAGTATGCTGTCAACTACAGACTGCATCAACCAGTTTCAAACTGGCCTAAACTGGGAGAAATTACTGCATATGTTAAGATTTAGGAGGGCAGAAAAAGGAAGGAGGGTTTTTTTTAATATATTATTTATGGGGTTGAAGAGATGGCTCAGCAGTTAAGAACACTGGTTGTTCTTGCAGAAGACCCGGTTTGAATCCCAGCACCCACATGGCAGCTAACAACTGTCCATAACTCCAGTCCCAGGGGACCCAATGGCCTCTTCCGACGTCCGTGGGCATTACACGACACTGGTGCACTTACCTACATGCAGGCAATACACGCATACACATAAAATAAAAATGATGAATAAAATTATATTCCTAACTACATCTATATTTATTACAGTCTACATAAATGCCTCCACATCCATCGCCTCATTTACAAAAATATGAAATAAATCCCCATTATCTATATGGGCAATGGAGGAATAGGTGAGAATCTTTCGTAGTTATGTTTGGTTTAAGCCTCCTCAACCCCCAATAAATACTGATGTGATAGCTAATAGGGGGATTACGGTGGAATTTAAAGAATAAGGGATGTGAAATATGATAGCCAGAGGGGCAACTTTTTGTCATGTGAGAAGTAGAAGGCCACTGAGAATTGGGATGCCTTGGATTACTTCAGGGACTCAGAAGTGGAATGGGGCTAGGCCTAGTTTTATTATTAGGACAATTAAAATAAGTGAGCAGACATAGTATTATGTGTTACAGTGAAATCGTCAGATCCTTAGGTTGTGGTAATTTAGAATGATAGCTAGAAGTAGAATTATGGAGGCAGTTGCTTGGATTAAAAAGTACTTGGTGGCTGCCTCTGTAGAGTGGGGATTAGAGTTGAATATGAGTGCAGGGATAATGGCTAGCATGCTTGTTTCTAGGCTAGCTCATATAAGAATTAGGTGGGTGCTAAGTTTGTGATAACGGATCCGATGAAGATTGTGAGTAGGGTGATGGTTAACACCAGGATGTTAATTAGTATGGGAAGGGTTAAAACCAACATTTTCAGGCTATGGGCCCAATAGCTTTAATTAGCTGACCACACTAAGAGAGTTTAGGACTTGGTATAATGGTAGCATGGAGATTTTTGAAATTTTAGGTTCAGGTTCAATGCCTAAAGTTCTAGAAACAAGGGGATTCAAACCTCTATTTTTTACTCTATCAAAGTAACTCTATTGTCAGACATGTTTCTCTCTATAAGGGGGGATGCTTGCTAGGGTGATTGGTATTGAGATATATCATATACAGAATGCTAAGGTTAGAGGTAGGAAGTTTTTTCAGAGAAGGTGTATGAGTTGGTCATCGCGAAATCGTGGGATGCTCGAATTCATAAAAATAGGGTTGTTAGAGAGAGGGTTTTAAGTATGAAGTTAAGTGTAAATAGTTCTGGGGTAGTTGGGTTGGAAAGAGTTCCAAGGAAAATAATGGCTGATAGGGCATTTATTATAATAATGTTGGTATATCCAGCTATGAAAAATAGGGTGAATGGGCCTGCAGCATATTCTACATTAAATTAGATTTATTTTATGTGTATGCATGTATTGCCTGCATGTAGGTAAGTGCACCCATGTCCTGCAATGCCCACAGAGGACAGGAGAGGCTGTCGGATCCCCTGGGACTGGAATTACAGACAGTTGTTAGCTGCCATGTGGGTGCTGGGATTCGAACCCAGGTCTTCTGCAAGACCAGTCAGTGTTCTTAACCACTGAGCCATCTCTCCAGCCCCAAGGAAGGAGTTTAAAGTTTAGAAATAAGTTAGAGGCAGACCTGTCACAGGCAAAGAACGTGTTCCCTTTATTCAGGGAACCTAGAAAAGCTGATAAGCTCTTCCATGCAGAATGAGTATCTGCATCAATAGCAGAGCAGTCTGGACTTACATAGGAACTCCAATGCACAAAGCTGCAAGAGTTAACTCTCTACCAGGGTCTGGGGTCCTTGAAGGTCTTTTCTCCCAATATTATTTTCTTAGGCAAGTGATTTATCTATAGCACTAAAGGAGGTAGGTGGGCTCCATTAACAGTCTGTCTTAGTCCAGGGAGTGACCAGTTGATAAAGCTTGAGCAAGGCCAGGCTGCCAATTTAGGGCCAGTTAGACACTTTAAGGGATTTATGGCTTTCCCTAATGACTCTTCTGCAATTCACATATTCTATCAGCATTCTGCTACTCCAGACTAAGACCCAATGACACCTCAGTGGAAAGACACCACCATCTCCTGCCTCAGTAGTCAGTCTCATAGCAAAGGCCTGGTGCGCCTATATGGGAGATGGGACCCTTTGTCACTTTGTCTGTGCCTTAGTCCTCAGTACAGAAGAGCTAGGAGAATGTACTCTTTTCTCTGGGGCCACTATAACAAAAGAACACAAATGGGTTTCACCAGCATGTTTGCCTCTAAGGTTGGAGGCAGAAGCCCCAGGTGGGGCAAGATGATTCTTCCCAGACTATAAGGAGGAATCCAGCGTGTCCCCGTTTCTGCAGCCTCTGGCGATCCTTGTCTTATAGAAATATAGACTTCTCCGTGTGTGTGTGTCTAATTTTCCCCATTTCACTATAGGATCCACCCTACTCTAGCATGACCTCCTCCAAGCTAACTACAGTTGCAAGAATCTTGTTTCCAAATACAGTCATGCTCTGAAGTGCAGGGACCAGAACTTCACACGTGACCTGGGGCCCACTTTCACCTGTATCAGGGACTGTGTCCCCTGGGAAGTACAGGCAGAGTCCCCAGAACCCTTCTCTACACCCTCTGGTAAGAGTTGTATCTTCCACTGACGATTAGCTAGGGGCTGAGGTTATAATTGTGGTGGGCCAATCATCTCCCCACCCCCTGACCCCTGCTCCCATGAGACTAGATGATACCAGACTCCTCAGAAGCAGCTTCCTAAAACCAGACCCACATGGGCCTCATATACTACAGTGTCTGTGATTGAAAATACCATCTTGTTTCTATTTGTTGTTGATGATGTTTTCTTTGGGGCTGATAATTATTATTGTTGTTGTTACTGCTGCAGATGTAAAGGAACGCTACACTACTGGCGTGGTGCTTGAGGAAAGATCGCCATTAGGGTGTGGCCGGCCTGGAGTACACAGTGAATTCTGGGCCATTCCGGGCTGCAGAGTGAGACCCTATCTCAAAATAATGAATGGAAGGGTAGGAGAGAGGGAAGGAAGGAATGCCAAAGTGTGTAAGAACTGGTAGAAATAGGGGCTGAAGATGCAGCTCAGTCAGCAAAGTGCTTGCCTGGCATCAAAATGCCCTGGGCTGGACCCCAGCACCATATCAACTAGGCATGGCAATGCAGTCTTAAAATCCTGGCATGTGTGGGGCTGGAGAGATGGCTCAGCGGTTAAGAACACTGGTTGTTCTTGCAGAAGACCCAGGTTCGAATCCCAGCACCCACATGACAGCTAACAATTGTCCATAACTCCAGTTCCAGGGGATCCAACAGCCTCTTCTGTCCTCCATGGGCATTGCATGACATGGGTCCACTTACCTACACACAGGCAATACACACATACACATAAAATAAAAATAGTAAATATTTTTTAAAATCCTGGTATGTGAGAGGTAGAGGCAGAAAGATCATAAGTTCAAGGTCATCCTGGCTACATATGGAATTTGAAGCCAGCTTGGGGTACATGAGACCCTATCTGCCCCCTCCCCAGCAAACAGAGAAAAGAGTGACAGAAACACTACTGCTTTTCCCAGATTGTCATCTTGGTGCATTTGACCTCTCAGCAGGTCACACAGTTCAGGGTCACAGCATCATCACATAATTATAGGGTTGCCGCCTCACTTCCAACCCTCATGTTACTATTTTTTCTTACCTTACAGTGCTGGCCAGGGGGTATTAGCCAGAACTGTGTTAAACAGCAGCAGCAATGGTAGCAGGCATCTGTGGCTAGTTCCTGATTCTGACTAGCAGGTGTCCGGTGTCTCCCTAAAGGCTGATGTAACTGATAGTTCTCAGTTCTATTAAGGCCATGAGCTCCATTAATGGGTTTTATGGTGGTAATTCATCCTGCATCTGGTGTCAACACTACTGGATGTGATGTGTTATTTTAAAGTTGTAATGTTAAGCCAGGCGCACGCCTTTAATCCCAGCACTCAGGAGGCAGAGGCAGGTGGATCTCTGTGAGTTCAAGGCCAGTCTGGTCTACATAGTGAGCTTAAGGCCAGCCTGGTCTACATAGTGAGTTCCAGGCCAGCTGGGGCTATGGGGAGACCCTGTCTCAAAAAGACCAAAAAAAAAAAAAAAGTTGTAATGTTAAAATAACATTGACTTGACAGTTTCACGTCTTTTTCCATCAGCACCATCCTTTAATTTCCTCATATTACATTTATATGATTCTAGAATCAAGAATTGAGTCATAAAGTGCTTCTCCTTTTTCTTTTTCTTTTTCAGTCCCTCTATTTTCTGAAACTTCTTGCATAAGAAAGCATTGTGGGGCTAGAGACATGGCTCAGCAGTTAAGAGCACTGACCTGTCTTGCAGAAGACCCAGG
Organism: Nannospalax galili; assembly: GCF_000622305.1. Classification (NCBI taxonomy): domain Eukaryota; kingdom Metazoa; phylum Chordata; class Mammalia; order Rodentia; family Spalacidae; genus Nannospalax; species Nannospalax galili. The sequence continues at coordinate 633,285 of NW_008356261.1, forward strand.
TTCGGATCCCAGCACCCACACAGCAGCTAGCAACTGTCCAAAACTCCAGTTCCAGGGGATCCAACAGCCTCTTCTGTCCTCTGTGGGCATTGCACAACAAGGGTGCACTTACCTACACACAGGCAATACACACACACACATAAAATAAAAATAATAATAAAATTTTTTTTTTTTAAAAAAGAAAGCATTGTAGAAGATAAAAATGATCTATTCCAGGCCGGGTGTGGTGGTGCACACCTTTAATCCCAGCACTTGGGAGGTAGAGGCAGGCGGATCTCTGTGAGTTCAAGGCCAGCCTGGTCTACATAGCGAGTTCCAGGACAGCTGGGGCTACAGGGAGACCCTGTCTCAAAAAGACCAAAAAAAAAAAGATCTATTCCAGGATACTTAGGACACATTTTTTAAAATTTTACTTATGTGTGTGTGTGTATGTAGTGCACTGCAGAAATACATGTACCCACAGAGCCTGGAAGAGGACGCTGAATTCCCTGGACCTGGGGTTACAGGTGGCTGTGAGCTGCTTGATGTGTGTGCTGGGAACAGACCTTGGGTCCTTCAGAAGAGCAGCAAGTGCTCTTAACTGCGGAACCATTTCACTGGTCCCTATTTATTTGTTTTTGAGACCAGGGTCTTGATATACAGTCTGGTCTGGTCTTCAATTCTTTTTTAAAATTTTATTTATTTTTACTTTGTGTGTATGAGTATATTGCCTGCATGTATGTAAGTGTACCCACATTGTGCAATGCCACAGAGGTCAGAAGAAGGCATTGGATTCCCCTAGAACTGGAATTATGGACGTTTGTTAGCCACCATGTGGGTGCTGGGAACTGAACCTGGGTCCTCTGTAAGAGCAGCTAGTGCTCTTAACTGCTGAGTCATCCTTCCAGTCCCTGGTCTACAGCTCCTTAAAAAAGTTTTTTTGAGACAGGGTCTTGTACAGCCCAGGCTGGCCTTGAACTCACTACGTAGCTGAGGATAACCTTGAACTTCTTTTTTTAAAAAATATTTTACTATTTTTATTTTATGTGTATTGCCTGCATGTATGTGAGTGCACCCGTGTCGTGAAATGCCACAGAGGTCAGAAAAGGGCTTCGGATTCCCCTGGAACTGGAGTTAAGGACGGTTCAGAGCCGCCACGTGGGTGCTGGGAATCGAACCCGGGTCCTCTGCAAGAGCAGTCAGTGCTCTTAACTGCTGAGCCATCTCTCCAGCCCCCCCCCCCATTTTTTTTAAACAGGATCTCCCTTGTAGCCCCAGCTGGCCTGGAACTCACTATGTAGACCAGGCTGGCCTTGAACTCACAGAGATCTGCCTGCCTCTGCCTCCCAAGTGCTGGAACTATAGGTGTGCACCACCATACCCGGCTCAATAATTTTTTATGTGTTCAAGTGTGATGCCTGCATGTATATAAGTGCACCTGTGTCATGCAGTACCCATGGAGGACAGAAGAGGGTGTCGTATCCCCTGGAACTAGAGTTACTTCACTGCCATGTGGGTGCTGAGATGTAAACCCAGGTCCTCTGCCAGAGCAGCCAGTGCCCTTAACTGCTGAGCCATCTCTCCAACCCATTCCTTTTTAAAAAGATTTATCTCTTTTTATGTGCGTATGAGTGCTTTGCCTGCATGTATGTAAGTGTACTACATGTGTGCCTGGTTGCAGAGGCCAGAAAAGGGCATCAGGTCCCCTGAAACTGGAGGTAAGGATGAGTGTTGGGAACTGAAGCTGGGTCCTCTGGAAGAGTAGTAAGTGCTCTTAACTGCTAAGTGCTAAGTCCTTTCTCTAACCCATAATAGTCTTTTATCATCTTAAATTGCTGCTGTGGCCAGCCTTCTCTTTTCAAATTCCTTATATTTGCATTATCACTCTTTTTTAAAAATTTATTTTTATTTATTTTTTGTGTATGAGTGTATTGCCTGCATGTATGTGAGTGCACCCATGTCATGCAATGCTGCGGAGGTCAGAAGAGGGCTTCGGATTCCCCTGGAACTGTAGTTAAGGACAGTTTGTAGCCGCCATGTGAGTGCTGGGAATCAAACCCGGGTCCTCTATAAGAGCAGTCAGTGCTGCGGACTGGAGTTATGGACAGTTGTTAGCTGCCATGTGGGTGCTGGGATTTGAACCTGGGTCTTCTGCAAGAACAACCAGTGTTCTTAACCGCTGAGCCATCTCTCCAGTCCACAATTATCTCTTTTTATCCTTGATCAGTCTTGCCAGTCAAGAGAGTCAGCTCTGGGCTGTTCATCTGGATCACCTGGTTGTTACTAGTTCATCATCATTATTTGTTTTCTTCTTCCTTCTGGTTTTTTTTTTTTTTTTTTTTTTTTTTTTTTTTTTTTTGGTTTTTTGAAGACAGGTTTTCCCTGTAGCCCCAGCTGGCCTGGAACTTGCTATGCAGACCACGCTGGCCTGAATCTCACAGAATGCACCTGCCTCTGCCTCCTGAGTGCTGGGATTAAAGGTATGTACCACCACGCCCAGCTTTATTTTTCCCTTTTGAGCTGAGTGCTTGCCTCAAAGTTCTAACCCTCTAGGTTTTTTGTTTGGTTGGTTGGTTGTTGGTTTTTTGTTTTGTTTTGTTTTGTTTTGTTTTGTTTTGTTTTGAGACAGGGTTTCATGTAGCTCATGTTGACCTCAAACTCACTATATAGCCATGACTAGTCTTGAGTTCCTGATTTTTCTGCTCCTACCTCTACTTCTCAAGTACTGGGAATACATCCCTAGCTTTTTTTTTTTTTTTTTAAGAGATAAGGTTAGCAGGTATGGTAAGAGGCAGAGGCAGGCAGGCGGATCTCTGTGAGTTTGAGGCCAGCCTGGTCTACCTAGTGAATTCCAGAACAGCTGGGGCTACAGGGAGACTCTGTTTCAAACAAAGACAAAAAAAAAGGTCTATGTCACCCAGGGTAGCCCGAGCTCACACTGTGTTGCCTGTCTCAGCCTCTTGAGTAGGTGGAACTACAGTACCAGGTGTGCCACCACACCAGGCTATTCAAACTTTTTGATAAGCCCATTTAAAAATCTAGATTTCTTTTCATGTCTGTTATGAGTCCACAAATGGTATATGCTTTGCTTTTTGTCATTCTAAGAATTTAATAGTCTTCCTATTATTTCATATTATACCAAGGAATGGCAAAGCCTAGTTACTTCCTAATACTTATTCCTATGTAACAAGAGGAATCCCTGTTTTCAGCTAGGTATGTTGCCAACTAAAAGAAATAAAGGTTGCTTGACTTCCTTGCATCTCTGTCTAAACATGTGACTCTATTCTGAGCCACATGTTGTAAGAACAAAGATGTGGGGAAGTTCTGAAAAGAAATGGACCAAAACAACAAAAACATCTCAGCCATGAAGAGAAAACTGAAGGCAACACCTCAGGAACCCAATATGATCTACAAAAGACAGGAGTGATGAAAACAGACAATGCTGACTCCATGATGGAGTTTAAAAGAACCACAAAAGCGGGCTGGGCATGGAGGTGCACAACCAGCACTCAGAAGGCAGAAGCAAGCAGATCTCTGTGAGTGTGAAACCAGCCTAGTTTACATAGCAAGTTCCAGGCCAGCCAGGGCTACAGAATAAGACCCTGTCTCAAAAACTAAAAACAAAAATGAATCACAGAAGGGCAGAACCAACTCCAACAAGCTGTCCCCTGACTGCCACATGCACGTGCACACACACTGAATAAAATAAATGTGAAAAATAAATGAATGAATCAGAGATGGGAGCAGAGTAGAGGGAACATATTTGGAATCTCTGCAGAAGTAAACAGATCATGGAAAATTATGTAAAAAATTAAAGGAAACATCAGAAATCAAAGAGGCTTTTAAACAGAAAAGAAGAAACCAGAACATTCTGGACTTCTAGGAAAAGCAAGAAAAAAAGTTCCAATTGCTTTTAAGGAAAAAAATAGCTTTTCTCAAACTTCACCAAAATATTCAAAGGCAGAAGAGGTTGGAGCAGCACTCGTCAGTAGGAAGGCAGCACAGCCAAGACCCTCCCCAGCCAAATGACCAAACCAGGGGCAGCAAGGACCTGTGAGCACCAAGAAAGGAAATCTCCATGAGCCTTCTGAAAGGAATCACTAGACACAAAGTTCAGCAGGGGAAGGGGTGATTAAACAGTCACTTAAGACTGGGTGTGCTAGTGCACACCTGAAATCTCAGCTCTTGAGAGGCTGAAACAGGAAATACTACCTCAAGTTCCAGGCCAGCCAGGGCTACAGAGTGAGACCATCTCAGAAAAAGAGAAAGTAATTTAAGGCAACTGGCAGGATAAATGCTAAATCTTTGCAACTGAAGGACAGACTAAAACAAATGTACAGCCTATGGCAACAGCAGGAAAACCCGGCTCCCCAGAGCAGCTTTGTGTTGGATGAGTCAGTACCAGAGGGATGCAGGGCCACGGAGAAGCCGTGGAGTTCACGAAGCTTGAGACCAGGTGGCAACTACATGAGAATGCAGAGAGCAGTTAAGTGCTACAGGTAGTGCGTCACAGCCAGAGAGGGCAAGGCAGGTCCTCAGTCCCCAGACAGAGCCTCTGGTGTACTGCAGGGCAGTGAGGAGGCCCTATGGCTGCAGCAGACCAGGCAGGGAGGGACAGCACAGGCAGCAGGTAGGGCTGGGCCAAGCCACCAGAGTGAAGGCAGCTCCTCAGGGTCAGACCCAGGCTTTCCAGGGACTAGAGAAGGGTACACTGTAACTGTGCTCAGGAGATTGCAGCAAGGAAAGGAGGGGAGCAGAGGGGACCTCTAAGTCCCCTTCTTCCTGTGCAAACTACAAATACGTCACAACCAACCCTGCACCTGCAGGCCGCTACAACAGGTGCTAGCTTGGCATAGGCTTCTGTTAGCCAAAGACAGAGCCCTCCACCCTGAGACAGCACTGAACACTTAATAGTTACTTTTTGTTGTTGCTGTAACTAAATATCAACACAAAGCAACCTGAAGAGGTTTATCTGGCTCATGGTTCTGGGGAAGCAGTCCGTCACAGCAGGGAAGGCCAGGCAGTAGGAGAAGCTCACAGCTGCGGTGGAAGCCGGCTCACATCTGAGCAGATCCGAAAGCAGAGAAGGAGTGCCAGCAATCTGGTGACTGTCTCCTTTTCCCTGGTTTATCTTATTCAGTCCAGGACCCTAGCCCGTGGGAAAATGCCCATGGGTAGATCTTCTCTCCTCAGCTAAACCTTTCTGAAAATGCCTCCACAGACACATGATGTCTCTCCTAAGTGACTCTAAATTCAGTCAAGGTGACACTGACTGACAATTAACCGTCACACCACTCTGCCTTGCCTTCTGCAGAGATCTGGGTACTTCTCTGGGCCACCTGCAGGTGCTCTGGCTGGCTTGCTGTGGCCTGACTGACCTGGATGGCATTGGTTCCTTCCTGGCACTGAAGGTAGGTCTGCAGTACTTGGGCAAGGAAGGGAGATAGAGTCAGACTCCAGCTGAGATCCCCATGTGGTCCTCAGGAACTTTATGTCTCCTACAACAACATTTCGGACCTGAGTCCACTGTGCCTGCTGGAGAAGCTAGAGGTGCTGGACCTTGAAGGTAACAATGTGGAAGACCTGGGACAGATGCGGTACCTGCAGCTGTGCCCACAGTTGGCCACACTCACACTGGAGGGGAATCTGGTGTGCCTGAAGCCAGCTCCTGGCCCTTCCAACAAGGTTTGGATGCTGAACACCCAGTCAGTATGTGTTGGGAGTTCCCATAGGCCAGGAACCTTGGTGTCCACTTATGCCCCTGGCTTATTCTCTGTGAGCTCTAGCTCTTCTTTCACTGAGGCCTGACAGCCTGGCTCTGTTTAGAACTATCAGCCATATACAAGTCCTTTACCAGCAGCTGACTTCGCATGTACCCACACAGGCCATGCAAGCTCCAAACTCGCTGTCTACCTCAATAGTTGCTGCTTGGTTGTGCCCCAAGCTTCGTTCCACATGCTAGAGGACATCCCTGAACCCTGATCATGGGCCTGGAGGATGAGGGCCCACATCCTGAAAGGGTGAAAGCCCAGTCCCTACAGTCCCTAGGGTCCAGTATGATGGTGCAGTATCACAACCCTTATCTTCTCTGCCCTGCCCAAATGCAGTCAGGAGGGAGCCTCAGGAAATAGCTGGCCTATAGGGCCCACTAGACCTATATCTCTTGTCCTTCTCCCTCTATCCCACAGGCACCCAAGGGCTACAACTACAGGGCAGAGGTGAGGAAGCTCATCCCCCAGCTTCACATCCTAGATGAGGTACCCACCACGTGCACCAACCTGCCTGTCCCCCAGAAGCTGAACCAAGACTGGCTCTTGGTGAAGGAGGCCATCAAGGAAGGTAGCGTACTGGACATTCTCCTTCCTGGGCTTGGTAGGCAGACACTGTGGACCTTACCATTGTGCCCCAGCCCCTCACTCCAGAAGAGACCTCCACCAGTCCTCCAGGAGGACAGGCTTCCATCAATCCCAGGAAGACATACCTCCACCAGTTCCTCAGGCCTTTTAGACCCTCCCAAGCCTTATCTCCTGGTTCCTAGACCATGCACATTGGCTCCAGGCCAGGAAACTCCCCTGTGAGCAGCACCAGTGGGCTTCCCCTTTCATTTGCAGGAGAGAGGGTCTGAGGCTGAGGGTCCTTCTTGGAAGGAAAATGAACCATTACAGACCAGTCCTAAGCCACATACTTTCTTGAGTGATGGGGCTGTGCTCTGTGATGAGTTTGAAAGCTTGCTGGCTACATGAACCCAGTGATCTCTGGTTCTTATCCTGGGAGCAGATTGTTCTCACGGAACCACATGGAAACTTGATCCAACACTACTTGTGCCTGAGACCCAGCCATGGGCCCTGTCCCTGCTGGTCCCTGAGGACCCTCTGTCTGAAGGCTTGCTTTCTGAGAACCCAGCCACAGAAGACCATGCCAGCAACCTCACCCATGGTAACTGACCTGCTTTGACTCAGAAATGACCCCAAAATACCTTGACCCCAAACCAGGCATAGCCATGCCCTCTTCTTCAGGTACTGGTCAAGTCCTCTGTGGGAACCCCACCAAAGGCCTGCGGGAGCGTAGATACCAGTACAAGGTATGACCTCCCCAGACTCAAAAGTGGGCCAGGATCCCAATCTTCCTCCACAAAGTAGATCATCATCCATTGTTTCTCTCCCCACAGTAGACCATCAATACCCAGAGTCCCTTCTTCCATTGAACCACCACCCAGAACCTCCTCCACAGTGTACCAGCAGCCAGAACTACTGGCATGTCAGTGTTTGGGACCAACTATTCCAGGGTCAGGGTCTCCATACCAGCCCTTTCCCTCCCCAGGAATGGGCACCCCTGGACCAGCTGCCCATACACAGCCCAGATCTGGCCACTAACCCCTCCATCCCAAGGCCTGATCCTGCAGACAGCTGTGACCTGGCCATGACTGGACTTCAGGCCTGGAGAGAGCCTGGCTTGTGGTTGGTGCCCTTCTCCCTGCCAGACCTACCACTTTATGTCCTGTCTGGGGTGGTGGGGGAGGAACCTGGGCTGGAGCCTACCTTGGCTGAGAGACCACTGGTCTTCCAAGATGGCCAAAGGAGCAAGAGGCCAGTGATCCATTCCAGTCTCACGGTCATTTGGGATTAGATCTAAGACAATCATGATTGCAGCTCTCCCTCTCCCCACCTCAGCCCCCTCCTCCACAGGCAACTCCAGCAGGAAAGGCCTGCTCAGGTCTCAGTGCAGGACCCACAGAAGACCCATGAAGAGCAAGAAGGCCAGGCTGGATTCAAGATTTCCCCAAGCTCTCCGAGCCTGGACTCAGGTACTGCTACAGTGCCTGAAAGTGACCTGACCCCACCTGGGATTGAGAGCCCCCACTTCAGACCCAGCATACTCTTAGCTCAGCTCCTTCCCTCTGCCAGGCTATGGAGGTTGTGCAAGAGACAATCCTCTGGGGGGGGGGGGGGGGGCTCCTAGCCTAGGG
>NW_008356261.1:641486-657172 GCF_000622305.1 Nannospalax galili
GCCCCCAGGGGCGAGTGAGCCCCCCCACTTCAGCCCCAGCATCCTCTTACCTCACCTCCCCCCCTCTGTCAGGCTAGGGAGGTTGTAAAAAAGACAACCCTGGGGGGGGGGGGGCGGTGCTCCTAGCCTAGGGAGGCCGGTCCTAACTCCTCTATACCATGGCACTTCAAAGCCACCTTCAAGAAGGGTATGGCCCAAGTCCAAAAATATTTGCACCAAAAGAGTGAATCACCTTGTAGGGAGCCCCATAGGGGCTAGGGGTTTCCAGAAGCAGACACCAGTTCTCAGGAAAGCAGGCAGGAATCCAGGGGTGGGAAGGCCACCAGAACCATCAAGAGACCAAGGCAGGGAGGGTTAGCATCACCACAATGGCTTAACCCAGACAGGTCTGACTTGTGCTGGGCTCAGAGATGCAGAATTAAGTTAGGCACAACCCTTTCTAAGGGACACTGGCTCCATAGTGACTGGGGCTGCAATGCATAGAGGCCCCTTACCCAGCAAGAGTGGGCAAGTGTTAGAAAGGCACAGGCAAGAGGAGCAGAGGCTTGAAGGTTGGCAGGGACCATCTCTGAGGGACCAAATAGCTATACTTTTGTCCTTCTGTGGACTGGCTGGTACCTGGGGCAGGGGCAGGAAGAGGGAGGAAAGAGGGGTCAACAGCTGGCCCCGCTTTAAGAATTGCACAGGTTGAAGGAGAGTAGGAGGGTGGCTAGCATGAGTAGTGGAATGGTGATTCTGGACATTCTGAGATAAAGGTGCCAGGCCTAGGCAGGCACTGACTGGGTGAGGTGACATTAGTCACCTACCTCACACTATTACAGCAGCTCAGGAATGGGCCTGGGGCCAGTAGGCCCTCAGAGATGAACAGGTACTCAAGGACGGGGCCCAGATAACCCAAAGTCAGAGCCTAAGCCTTGTGACACTTTGCCCCAGAGATGGCCACAGGCTGTGATCACAGCTTCCATGAGGCAGGGGTATGTGGCCTGGTGGGACAGGTGTGCTGCCACCTGTAGGCACCAAATGGACACTGAAATCCTATCAGCCTGTGGTGCCACTGCCCCCAGCCTGTCCCCATCTCCAGACTACAAGACTATGAGTGAGCAGCCACCCCCCCCACCCGTTCCCCCACACTACCACACAGACACATCTTGTCTGACAGGTCCTTTCTGATATGCTGTCTTCTTCCTTGCTTTCTAGAATTTTCCAGAACCTCAGGCTTTCGCCTGATCCCTTCTCCTCCGAAGTACCCAATGCCACCCAAGTCAGGCAGCAGCTTCCCCAGGAGATCTGCTGACCTGTCCTTCAGAGGGCGTAGGCTTAGAGTCCTGAGCAGCCTACAGCCTAGCCTGGGTGAGGGGCCTGGCCTGAGTGAGAGGTTGGCTACAGTGACTGCCCTGAGAGCCCTGGAGGTGTCCTCAGGTCCCAATCATCGAGTCCAGGGATGTCCAGATGCAAATTCAGCCCTAGGTCCAAAAGCCCACACCTCAGGCATCCACTGCCTGCATCATTTGAACCCTATCCCTCCAGCCCATTGTCTCCCTTAGCATAATCCCTCTCCTGCCTGGGTAGGGCCAGGGCTCTAGGTTACCTACATGGCCCAAGTTCTGAGCTGCTTGCTACAGCTAGGGCCTCCGTCCCAGGTAGATCTGCAGGTTTCCTAAGTGGGGTGCTTTCTTTCTCCTGGGACACAAAGCCCTCTGAAAAAGCCAAGTGAATCATTTTCAACTCTCAGGTGTACAGAAATGTGCTTTACTTTGTAAGCAACAGTTGGTTCAATAAATTATGCAGCTGGCAATGCCTGCCTGGCCTGGCTGCCCTACAAGGGCCTGCATACTTCCTCGGTGATGGGAGGGCAGCAGAGGAAGCGGAAACCGTATCTGCTCTCAGCTGTGCTCTGCACTGATAGGGCTACCACAGGACAGCTCCGGTCCACGGTTTTACGACACACCTGCAGGAGAGACTTGAGCCTAAGAGGCATGTGGGCTGGGGCACACTAGAGAACAGTGGGGCATTAGCACTCAACTCACCCGGACCTTGTGCTCCTGCTTAGTCTGGGAGTCTTCCTGGCGCACCCTCCAGGCCCGCTCTGTGTGACAAGGATGCAGTGGGGCAGGCGGGTTGTGACTGCTGTCTGCCCTCCTTACACCCGCCCTCTGGGTGCGCACCTGGGAGCGCAGGCGGGAGCCTAGGTGTCTCATTCTTCCTCCCTTCGGGTTGGGCAGGGGCTTCCCCCAGGTGAAGTTTGCGGGTGCTCGGGAACGGCAAGATATCACACGTCACGGTGGGGCGAGGTCCTGGGGGCTGCAGTCCACTGGAAGCGGAGACATGATGCTGGTGAGGAACTGGCCTGGAGAGGTGGGAGGAGCCTGAGGGCTGTCCTGGTAAATTCCGGCACCCCCAGGATAGGACCATACTGGATAGTAAGGGGCAGGGTAGTGGTCCCGGTAGAGGCGCCTAGGGACATGGGAGACGGGTTTTGCGCAGCGGAATCAAGGGGCTTGTGCCCACCCCAGCCTCTTGTGCCTGGCCCCAGCCACTTGGGTGCGGCCCTTGCGCGGGGGTGAAGGCCTGCGTTGCTGCTGGTAGGAATCTGCATCAGGACAGGTCTCTGAGAGCGGGAAGCAGTCGATGGACAAGTCGGTGTTGTCCTCGAAAATCTTTGAGACCAGGGTCATGCAGGGAGTAGCTTGGTGCTCACCGAGTACCTGCAGGGCCCACAGGGACAGGTAGTTCACTCCCACCCAGCAAAGCATGCCCCAGCTCCTTGGCTGGGATCCATACTGACCTGGCCCTGAGAGTTCACAAGCAGCGTCACACAGCCTCGGCTGGACTGAAAGTGGAAGGGGTCCTGGCCCAAGGACACTGGCTGCTGCTTCTTGGTCCTGCTCCTCCCTTCGCCCCACACCTGGGAACAGAGGTGCCGGATGCTAGGTGAGGCTCAGCATGGGCCTAGGGTAGCAGCCAGCAGGCTCAAAAGCAAGAGCTCACCGTGATGTGGTGCTGCGGTGCCAGAAGGGTGCCAGGCGGGAAGCGGTACATGCACACAGGGAAGTCCCTCACCAGCTGCTGCAGCACAAAGCCACCCAGATCTACAGTCTCCCCCTGTGACTGGTTGAGGATACGGACAAACTTCTCTTGGTAATTCACAGCAGCAATCTTCAGGCAACAGCCAACTGGACTGGGGATGGGGAAAGGGTGTTGGGCAGGGAAAAGGAGCCCCACCTAACCAGGCAGCCTTTCCTGGGCAAGCCCCTCACTTTAATTGAGGCCTTGCATATTGGTGGTCAGGGTCTGCGAAGGGCTCCAGAACAGTCTTGGTGAGAGAGTGTGAATGGCTTTCATGCAGATCTAGGAAAAGAAGCTCTTTAGGGGAGGGAGAACCCCAACAACAAGAGTCTAGTGAGGATGTTCCCCAGAAGGCCAGCCCAGGGGTCTGCATGATAGTAGACAACAGGGTTCACATCTTGGGCAGGAGGGGCAGATCGGCCCTAGGGGCTAAAGGGCCATCTGATGTAGGACTCTGGGCAGACGTGAGAGTGCTGAAGGGCAGCAGAAAGATACACCCCACTCTACCTTCCACATGTCTGCTGAAGCTCCTGGTCCATGCCTGCATCTGCTCAGAAGAACCTATGTCTGTCCCTGGGATGGGTGGCCTGTCACCCACTTTACTCCAGAATGCAGAACTAGCTGGCTGCTGCTAGTGTCAGAGTCGGCACCCCCAGAGCTGTTGATGCCTACCAAGGGTAAGGCGCTCCACTCCAGGCTCTTGCCAGGTTTTTCCACATGCTTGACTGGGGACTCTGAGTCCCAGAGTTCCATTTCAGAAGACAAGTAGACCTGGGGCAGCCTGAGGCCATGATGTGCTCACTGACTGCCTCTGGCTCCCAGACCCCAACTCTGCCCCCTCCACCTGCCTCCCCAAGGCAACGGGCACCCTAGGTTATGCTCCTGGAAACCAGGGGTCCGACTTAACTTATGGCAAAATGGTGATGGTCCTGGGGCTCTTTCCCTTTGTCCTGAACCCATTGTACATATCAGAGCTGAGGGTTGGAAGGGATTACATGACTTGTCTGGGGATACTTAAGGATACAATGGGAACTGATTCTCTTCAGTCAAACCAAGTTCCTCCCTCCCCTGACCCCCAGGCTCTCCCTGTCCAATGCAGTTACTTTTTCTCCAAATGAAGACTCATTTTGGAGAAGAGGTTGGGGTATTGGTGGGCAACACTGTTCCAGTCTACATCTTCCAGTCGGAAACTCTGGTCAGGAAACAATAGGGATGTGATTCTCCCCTTGGCAGGGCTCCAAAGGCCTTATAATGCTTGTGGTGTGCCTACTGTAGATCTTGCTCACCTCCCCAGCAACAGAAGTCTCATCATTCTCAGAAGAGTCACTGAAGTCTCTTAGAACATCTGCAGTAACCACCTACAAGAAGAAACCACAGATCAGCTGGCAGGGAGATTGGCAGAAGATGTTGCTCTATAGCACCTTTTGGCTTCAGCAGCACTTTGTTAGGTGAAGAGGATTGCTGGCCACATGATTTCTCCTTATGGAGGCAGCCAAGGGAGACGAGGTTTCTCAGGCAGACCAGGAGCTCCAGAAAAGGGGCTGAAGAAGCAAGCTAGGGACTGGAGAGATGGCTCATCTCTTCTGGCTGTTCTTGAAGAGAACCTGGGGTCGATTTCCAGCACCCACATGGGGTCTAACAACTGTCTGTAACTGCAGTTCCAGGAAATCTGACACCCTCTTCTGTCCTCGGGCAAAGCAGTGTTAACTGGTGCATTTACATAAATGCAAGCATAACACTCATACAAATAAATGAATAAATAAATAATAAAAAAGAAGCAACCTGGCTGCTCAAGGAGTATTGGGGAAGGGTGCCTGGAAAGTAGTGGACCAGGCATAGAAGCTTACCTCCATGCTGCCAGTCTGAGACCGCAGCATGCGGCCCACCCAAGAGGTACGAGCCAGCTACAGAAGGCAGGACTTCTGAAAGGACTGAAGTTCAGCCTCCAGCCGCTGCATTGTGCAGAGGTTCTGTTGCAGAGGCCTCCAGCAGCCCCACCTCCCAGACCAGCCCCAGGTGGGAGCCTCTTGCCTCCCATCCCCTTACCAGCTGAGCTTGTTCCTTCTGTGCTTTCAGCTCCAGGGTCAGCTTCTGGACCTGATTCTGCAGGAACTTGTCTTGACTTTTGAGGCTCCTGGAAGGAGGGAGAGGTAATCTTAGCACTTCTGGGTCAGGCAGGGGTGGTTCCTGAGAGTAGGTAGTAGTAAAGAAGGCCCCATTGCCACCAAATCCTGAAGGCACACACTATGGCAGGCCAGGGCAGGTTAAGCCCTGGCAAGTCTGGGCAGGGGTCGACATGCTCAGGGTTAGGGTTATGTTTCCAGCACAGTAACTTATTCAAGGTTAGGGTGTAATGTCAGGTCATAAAAAGATTAGAGTTAGAGGCAAAGGTCAGGGCAAGGGTTGGCATTGGAGTCAGAAACTAGGAGTTACAGAAGGATAGAATCTGGGTTAGGCTGGGGACTTTGTCACTGACCGCTCAGGGGGAATCCCTGCCACCTCCTGTAGGATGTGGCAGTATTGGGTATTCTGACCCTTCTGCACTGCCCACCGAAGTGCCTGGATCTCCAGTTCTCTTTGTTCCCACAAGAGCTGCAGGGTGCGGGGGTCCAGGGTCTCCAGGGCCAACCTGCAATTCCAGTGCCCTGTGGTTTGATGAGGTCTGGTCCTCTGGCTGGCCCAGCCCAGGAGGCTGCCTCATCCCCTGCCTCCTTACTGATGATTTACAGAGCAGAACACTGGTATAGGTGTGCTCTAGGGCTTGGTGCTCTGGGGACACGAAGGAGCCACTGTGTCCACAGTTGTGCCAGCTGGGGGCCCCAGGTCACTGGTGACTGGCTTTACATCTGCTGGGGCCAGGGGCACCTGCTCATCTTCAGACTCCTGGCAAGATTTAGGGGCCATGCTCAATGTTCATCAGGAGCTGAGAAGGAAGAGGCAGAATGGAGTCAGAATGTCCCAGGTGTGGGAATATCATGGGGCTCTCTTTGTGTGTCAGAGAGGCCCAAGTGGCACTTGACAATTCATGGGGGAGAGGGGTGTCACTCTGAGGAAGCCCCACACATGTGTCTACCCCCACAAGACATAAGACTGCTGGTTACATGAATGTTATCTGTATGTTACAAGAGGTGACTCCCCAGACAGCAAGTGCACAGTATGTCCATGACATTCCCTATTGTAGCCAGGTGTGGTGGTACATGCCTTTAATCCCAGCACTTGGGAGACAGAGGCAGGGGGATCTCCTGAGGCCAGCCTGATCTTCTTAGTGAGTTCCAGGCCAGCTGGAGCTACAGGGAGACCCTGTCTCAAAAAGACCAAAAACAAAAACCACACACACAAAAACATTTCCTATTGTTTGCTCTCTGTCCCCTTTGCCACCAACCTAGAGCAAAGGTCAGAGGTGCTGGCCTTTTGCCGTTAACCCTTACTCATGTTTCCCCAACCCAGGGCCTAACCCCGACACTCACCTGAGGCCTGAACCCATAGAAGGCCTGGGGAGGGAAGCATTCTATATTGTTGCTATGGATTTTCCACACCCAGAAAGGAGGGTGGGGAGGGGCTGTTTGTTACCAGGAGTCTCTAGGCAGACTCAGTCCAGAGCATGAACATTCTGTGCCAGTCTGGTTTGGATATGTAAGAATCTAGATGACTACCCAGCTAGGTTGAGCCAGCCTAGGGTCCCACACAGACCCCGGGAGCCCCTCCCTAGCCAATGATGAGATAAACAGGAGGACAGTCCCCAGAAGACTCAGTGTGAGGGTAAAGGTGTGGGATAATGTAGATGGTATTTAAGAGATGATGGTGATAAGAAACTGGAGGGATTGCGCTAAACTGTTGCCAGTGGGTGAAATTGTGGCTGGTACTCATCTACCTAACCCTTGGAAGCCTTGCCTTTCCGTGTCTATCTCCATACCCCTGGGCTCTCCCCAGTGGTGGTCTCCACCAGGGAGCCACGAGGGCATTTCTGCCTCAGGACAAAAGTGAGGCGGAGAGGAGGAAAGGCCAGGCTTTGTCTACCTCCTACGTCCTTCTCTTCCACGGATTCATACTCTCTTCTTTTGCTACCCTATGGCCACAAGGGCTTGAGAACCTCCTCCTCCAGTTCCCTCTGACTCAGACAGAACAGGTAGCCGTGAGGCTGAGCTGGCTTGGACTAGTCCATCTGAACAGTAGAGATGGAGTAGCGGCCCCCTTAGGTACAGAGAACTAGACGCGCTGGCAGCTCGGCAAGGCAATGGGGCCATGGGGGGAGGGGAAGGGATGGCTCTTCAGACAAAGACCCCAGGGCCTTTGTCCCTGGCAGCCTCGGGGCCGGTCCCCTCCCCCACCAGGGCTGCAGCGCCCAGCAGGTCTTTCGGCCCCTAAAATTCCTCCCTCCAGTATGGGGGTTCATAGCCATCCAACCCCGGGTCCTCAGCTGCAGATTCCTAAGGGGCCAGGGCTGAACAGGCCCTACCCTACGGGACCGATGAAGGAAAGGAGGGCGGCCGTTGCCTGGTTGCCCCTTGGGTGCGTGCCAGGGTTGCAGAGTCTCAGCGGGCGGAGACCGGTCACATTGAAGGGCTGCTGAGGAAGTTCGCTCAGCAGCTGGGCACGCAGCTCACCGGTGCGGACCAGCCCGGAGGAGAACCGCAGCTGCAGACGCGCTTCCGCGTTGTTTGCCAGCGTAGAGCAGCCGGGAGCAGGCTCCGTCCCCACTCCAGGTCCCGCCCACGGAGGGCCCTGCCCACACCTGGGTGCCGCCGGGGCGGGACAGAGCGCCGAGCCAATGGGGCGGGGCGGGAGGAACGCAGCCAATGGGAGTGGGTATGGGGCGGGAGGCTCGCGCCCCCGAGCTAATGGGGGTGCGGTGGGGCGGGGCATGCGGGCCTCTGGCCAATGGGGCGGTGAGGTTGGGGCGCGCCGCGGCGCTGGGGCAGCAGGTTGCGGCGCCCCCGGAGCGCCCGAGTCCGGGTGGCCGGCGAGCGCCCAGGTGAGTTGTGCCGGGTCCTCCAGCCTCCCGAACACTGGGTGCGGCTCCCTGGTGACGGCTCTGACCCTGGAGAAGCGAATCTGGGCGAAGGGGCGTACGGCGGCCGTGCTGCACCTGCGCCACCCACACCCGAGGTGGGGACATCGGGGCCGGGCGCGGCCGGGGGTCAGTCTTGAAGGCGGGCCTTGCCTCTCGCGGGGCCGGACCACACGAGCTACAACCTCGGCCCGGCGGGAGGGACCACTGGAGTGGACTGGGGACTGACTGGTGAGGGGCTGCCCGGGCTTCGGTTCAGTTCGGTTCGGAGATGGAGGTCTGTCTGGGCTGTCACGCTCTGCTCCTCCCTGGCACAAGGCTGGACCCTCCGTGGTGGGGCGGGGGCGTTCCCAGGGCTGTGGGACTGCGTGGAGTTTGCGAACCCGTGTCGTTGGGTGCCAGGGCACGGCCGCCCGCGGGAAGGGGTAGTGGGTGCCCTTCCAGCCAGGTGACCCGGGGACAGGAAATCCTGGACCTGGTTAATGATTCCCCTCGTTCCGGGAGTGGGGGTGGAGCAAGAGGAGGCTGGTGAAGTAGGGGAAGCCTCCGAGTGCTCACCGGGGCCAAACTAGTTCCCGGAGCCACTCCAGGAATGTGTGGCCTGAGGGTGGGGTTGGGCACAGGAGGGCAGGGCTGAGGGGCCACAGGGCTGAGCCAGTTGTTGTGGCAGACCTGCAGCAGGAGAGGAAGTCCAGGCTGTGGTGGAGGCAGGCCTGACCTGACCCTATGGCCCTGTCCCTTCTCCACAGGACAGGGATGGTCTTGGAGCTGGTGGCCATGGAGCTGAAGGTGTGGGTGGATGGCATCCAGAGGGTGGTCTGTGGGGTCTCAGAACAGACCACCTGCCAAGAAGTGGTCATCGCACTAGCCCAAGCTATAGGTGAGTTCTCTGGGGACCGAGAGGCTGAACAGGTGGGGCTAAAGTCCAGCCCCATCTTCCCTCTCAAGGTGGGTAAGATTGGCTCTCCATCCCTTTTACCAACTCCTCTAGCTGGGTGGATAGAGAGGGAGGGGACATAAGTTGACTCTATCTCTCCCCCACAGGCCAGACCGGCCGCTTTGTGCTTGTACAGCGTCTTAAGGAGAAGGAACGGCAGCTGCTGCCACAGGAGTGTCCAGTGGGAGCCCAGGCCACCTGCGGGCAGTTTGCCAATGATGTCCAGTTTGTCCTGAGGCGGACAGGGCCCAGTCTGTCTGGAAGGCCCTCCTCAGACAACTGTCCACCCCCAGAACGATGTCCAGTTCGTGCCAGCCTTCCCCCAAAACCATGGGCAACAACAGGCCGTGAGCCACGCAAAGTACTGACCTTCAACCTAGGATGTCCCAAGCTG
Source organism: Nannospalax galili (assembly GCF_000622305.1). Taxonomy (NCBI): domain Eukaryota; kingdom Metazoa; phylum Chordata; class Mammalia; order Rodentia; family Spalacidae; genus Nannospalax; species Nannospalax galili. The sequence goes on from NW_008356261.1 coordinate 650,892, forward strand.
GCCCACAGCCCCTCAGTCCCTGAGCCTGCAACCCTGGCACACCTGCAGGGTCTGGAGCTCAGGGTGCAGAGGAACGCTGAGGAATTGGGCCATGAGGTCTTCTGGGAGCAAGAGCTGCGTCGAGAACAAGCCCGGGAACAAGAGGGGCAGGCACGCTTGCAGGCACTAAGTGCAGCCACTGCTGAGCATGCCGCCCGGCTGCAGGCCCTGGATGCTCAAGCTTGTGCCTTGGAGGCTGAGCTGAGGCTGGCTGCCGAGGCCCCGGGGCCCCCCTCAGCTACAGCATCTGCTACTGAGCGCCTGCGCCAAGACCTGGCCATTCAGGAACGGCATAGTGTGGAGATGCAGGGCAGCCTAGCCCTGGTGAGCCGGGCTCTCGAGGCTGCAGAGCATGCCCTGCAGGTGAGCCCAGGAGTTCTGGGCCCCTGCCACCTCCCTACACAGACATTCTGGGGGTCTGACATAGGATCAGACCAGGGAGTATGCTGTGTGTGGGGAACAAGGCCAATGGACGCCCCCATGACCTTGCCCCTGAGGGTCCTATATGCCCCCAGGCCCAGGCTCAGGAACTGGAAGAGCTGAACCGGGAGCTCCGTCAATGCAACCTGCAGCAGTTCATCCAGCAGACAGGGGCTGCATTGCCGCCACCCCCTCGGCTAGAAAGAGCCCCCCCTGGCACACAGGTCAGAGTTGTTCTGGGGAGACTGTGATGATGAGGGGGGCCACCGTAGCTCTCAGCTGACTTGCACATCCCACAGGACCTTCTGCCTCCAACCAGAGAAGAGCCCCTCCAAGGAGTGCCCCAGAGCTGTGCCCTTGTACCCAGCCTGAATCCTGAGGGTATGTCTTCCCCACCTGCACCTCAGTCCATGGGAAGGGCCTTCCTCTAGCCTCAGCCTGTTCAGCCTGTGTCTTCCCTACAGTTCCCCCCATGAGGCAGAGTTCCTGGAGGTAGCAGCTGACCAAGTGGGGCTCACTGAGGACAGGTGAGCCAGGACAGCAGAGATGAGCCACCTGGACGATGGAAGCGTCTGGACACAGGAGTCCTTCCCCACACAGGGGAATGCTGTGGAATCCTGGAGTTCCAGGGGGGCAGGAGTCTTAAGGGAATGTTGCCCTAGGCTTTTCCAAGTCTGCCAAGTCCCCAGAAGAAACAACGGGCACAGTTCAGAACTCACCGGTCCCTAAAGGCCACTACTCCTTGGTGGAGGAGGGAGAAATGTGGACAGTGCATTCATACTGTAGGTATGTGCCTGCCTGGGGACAGTGTCCTCCACTCTGTGTGCTGCCTTCCTACTCTGACAGTTAAACCTCAATAAACTACCTTTCAAAGGTGCTTAAGTGTGTTCTGAAGTTGCATTGGGCAGAGTCTGTGTGGTCTAGAACTGATGTCCACATGGGGGCCCCTGGGAGTACTCTGGACCACTTGAGGCTGGCTACTGCTAGGGTTCCAGAGAAAGTGTTTTTAGAGATTAGTGCTCAGTAGTGTCCAAGGCTAGGGCTCCCCGGGCCCCATATCCTGGCCTACTTTGTCCTGTCTATTCCTGGTGGTACTTCTTTGCAACCCCTAACCTCGGGGGCCTGCCAAGGTCAGCCCTGGCTTCAGTTTTTGTCTGGACCCTTCTTCCTTGGCTTTTCTTGTGTGGCCTGTGCCCTGCCAGCAACAGGAACTGAGGATGCCAGGACAAGCCAGACCTGCCTGTCAGGTTTGCTTAGAACTTGGGGCGAGTCCTGGACTCCTGGGTCAGATCTGTGACTCCTGGATTGGCCAGGTCCAGGGAGTTTTCCCCAAAGCACTTTGCCAGCCCCCAAGGTAGGTATGGCCATTGAATGGGTGGAGGCTGTCCCTCTCCTCCTGTGGTGGGTGTAAAGCCTCCAGCTCTGACACTGGGGCAGGGATGCTTCCACAGCCCAGCCCAACCACTACCCAGGCTCTTGAGCTGCTACTGGCCTCATCCAAAGTCCTGGTCACCTAGGCAGGCCACGTGTTCCTAGCTACAGCTGGGGCTGGAGGTCTTTGTAATTAACAGAACCATGGGTAGATTTGGGGAAGTCCTAGATTATAAGGGTCTTTGCACCAGATTAAAGGGGACAGCATTTATTTGGGAAGGACTCAACTTTCTCTTTGGGTTGCTCCTGAATTGGGTTCAGTGCTCCCCATTTCTTCTGGGGCAGACTACAAGGGGACATGGAAATCCTGACCTGGAGGAGCAAGTAAGCCATCCATTGGGCTAAGAACTGCTTAAGAGTCCTGGAGCCCACTCCTGAGGAACAAGGAAGGCTGTTTCTTGCCTGAGGCAGAACAGGGAAGGGAAGAGGCCAGGCAGCAGAGGGAGGCTCCTGATCAATTGTGTCAGCAGCCCAGCACTCACAGCTGACTGCTCTTGTCTGCATTCCAGCCCGATCCTGCTGCAGCCAAGACCTGCCTGACCTGTGGTCCCAGACAGGCAGGGCTAAGGACAAGGTCACACAGAGTAGACCTAGAGTACAGAGGCCATTAAGCATTGTTGTCCTGAGTGGAAAGACTAGGGTCTGGGGGACTTCCTTCCCCTCTCTGCAGCCCTACCCATGCTCAGGAGGGTTGAATACACCACTTGGCACTGCTCCTAAGCCCCCATCATGGTTCATCTCCCAAGCTAAATACACAGACTAGTGGATGCACTGCCAGGTTTCACCCAGAGACCACCACATACGGGGTGCCAAGCAGGGCTTGGCTGTGCTCTTCCTATCTGAGTCTCCCCCATGTTCTCTAGCTTAGATGGGAAGCAGATCCAGAGCCAACACACTCCACACACTCAGTGTCTGAGATGCACCTGTTATTCCTGAGGCTATCGCCCAGGCTGGGTACAGTAGGGTGCTGTTGCTGATGGCCCTGAAGAAGCTAGCTAGCCCTCTTCATCAGGCAGACACTGTTCTGGTGTAGAAAAGGAGGCAAAGCCCCCCTTCTCAGCAGCTATTTCATGTGGACAGGCTCCCATACCTCCAAAAAGTTGCTTTGGATCACCAAGCAAATCTCTGAGTTAATGAAAAGTTTACTTTTGAATTTTCAGCTTTGGAGACAATGGTGTGACTTGTGCTGAAGTAAAGAAGGGACAAGCTGCCCACAAATGTCTGGTCCCTGGCAAGGCAGGACCTGGCCAAGTGGGCCGCCCTACTTGGGTGATGCAGTCAAGACCCCAGCAGGTGTCAGTGTGGGGTAGAGAGTTATGACCACTCTCCCTGCCTGGACAGGCCAACCAGATGGCAGGACCAGTCTGTGCTGGGGCCTTTCCTACTCTGTTTTTGATTATCCCCAGTACAGAAGTGGAAATGAGAACCCTAATTCAGAGGGTCACCCTCAGTAAGTGGCTGTCCAGCAAGGCATCAGCTTTGCAGTCTCTACCAAGAGACCACACACATCCCCTCACCTGCAGAGCTTGCCTAGTTAGATACCACTGTGGTGACAAGACACGGTCCCTTCAGAGGACAATGTTAGTCTAGAGAGGTCTGGACTAAGCCTGCTTCTCCTTCTCCAGTGATCTGACTCTAGCCGGCAAGTGCCATAGAGCCCTCCTTTTAAGAGAAGGGACTGGACCTGCTGCGGGTGTCCTGGCCTTGTAGCCTGTAGCTTTCCTGGATATGTTTCTTTTCCATTTTCAGATGAACTTGAAAATATCCAGCTGCAGTGCCTTTGGGAGAGGCCTTTCCCTGGAACCCACAAAGAGATCCATAGGTACAGACTCCCTCACTGAAGCATCGAAACTTGTCACCCTCTTCCTACAGGAGTCCCAGAGGTGGCCCTCAGGAGGTGTGTCCTGCAGGCTGTGGTCCTGGTGGCTGAAGATCACACCTGTGCCAGCTGTTCTGGGCTTGATGATCTGGACAGTGGCTGTCCTGGGGGCTCTTCACATCCTGAAACCCTGGTACACACAAGAAGAAAGTTCCCTCCAAGAGGGTATCACACATAAAGGACAGAGAATCCCCTAGTATGTCCCTTGCCCAACCTGTCTCTGATGGTCTGTGAGGGGCAGACCTGTCCCAGTGTCCTACCCCTGCCTCTCTGGACCCAGGTGTCCACCCTCCATTCCAGGGTGGCTACCTGCCTGTCGGCTAGACTTGCGTGACGGAGAAGCCAGGGGTTCGTGCTGCCCAGGGACAGATCAGCCGCTGTCACACGCACAGTGGGTCAGGAGCAACGCAGTGTGCGGTGGGCAGTGGCTGTCCTGCGCCTGGAGGGGCCGCCAGGAAGGCGGGCAAGTGGAGGGGTTGCCCTCCCTGTCCCCGCCCTCCAGTTTGGGCAAAGGAGCCACGCCACCCTTGCCCCGCCCGATCCCCACGGTCCCCGGGGGAGGGCAGCCTCGGAGGGGCGCCCCTATCCGCCAGCCTTGTGCCGGTCCAGCTTTACCTGCGACCCCCGGAGCTGGGCCATCGCCGGCTCTTAGACCAACTTCGGTGGCGGCCGCTGCCACCCTCGCACCCCAAGCGGGGCCCCAACCGGGTCCAGTCGCCCCGCCCCGTATGCAAATAACATAGCCTGCAGCCAATGGCTGACCGAGTAGGGCCCGCCCTGCCAGGCCGCAGCCAATGAACAGGAGGGGGAGGCGGGGGGCCCCGCCCACCGCCGCGCGGCCCTCAGCAGGCGAGGCCGGCGCGTTCCTTTCTGCACGTCGGCCTGGGGAGGGGCCGCCACCTGCCGGGCGGGGCTTGCTGGGCACGGCAGGGCGGCCTCGCCGGGCTCCCCTCGACCCGGGGGTGGTACAGCCCGAGGTAGTCCCCCTCCGTCGTGCGGTGGTATGGCCCGGGCTCCCCCGGCGTCCGGCGCTGAGTTGGGGAAGCCGCCGGCTGCGAAGGTCTCCGCCAGTCCTGGGACAGCTGGACCGGGCAGGGTCCTCGGAGAGGCCGCCCCGCCCCCCAGCCGGTCCTACCGCGGAGCGGTTTGACCTCCCGAATCCCCCGGGGTCCGAGGACCGCCCCTCCTCGGGAAATTGCTGCACTCCCGGCGCACGTAGGCCAGGCAGGGACCGAGGAGGGGCCTGGGCGGGCGGGGACACTGTGCCCTCGAGACACACGTACACCCCTTGCTTGCGCCTGAGCCTGGAGGTCCCCAACTACACGTGGGTCCCTCTGACTCCGATGAGGGTTCTGGCTTTGTATGGCTTGTCTGGCGACCCCCCTGAGCTGGCTCTGAGGACCCAGGAGAGACTTACTCCCCTCCCTGCATACCTCCCCGACCCCAGGTGGTTCCTGAGGTGGACTCTTGGACATACAGTCCTTAATTACTCAAAGTGCCAGCTTCTTTTTGCTCCTGCGGGCAGAGCTCCTTTTGAGCCCTTTTTCCCTTCCCTGTCCGCCTCAACTCAACCAGTCTCCACACCTGCTTCAGACATACTGTGTGTTGGGTAGAGAAAACCAAGGTTGAGAAATTGCCTCCATTGGATTGGCCTGTGGCCATGTCCGTGGGACATTTTCTTGACTGAGTGATATGGGCGGGCCCAGTCCACCGTGGGCGGTGCCAGCCGTGGGCAGGTGATCTTGTATAAGAAAGCAGGCTGAGGGGCTGGAGAGGTGGCTCAGCGATTAAGAACACTGTTCTTGCAGAAGACCCGGGTTCAAGTCTCAGCACCCACATGACAGGTAACTTAACTCCAGTTCCAGGGGACCTGACAGTCTTTTCTGTTTTCCACAGACATTGCACAATACGGATCCACTTACCTACATGCAGGCAGTACACGCATACACAGAAAATAAGAATAATAATTTTTTTTTTAATTAAAAAAAAAAAAAAGAAAGCTGAGCAGCGGCCACAGCAAGCCAGTAAGCATCATGCCTCCACAGTCTGCTCCAAGTTCCTGGAGTTCTCCTGTCTTACCCTGATGATCGACTGTGCTGTAAGCCAATAAACCCTTTCCTCTGCAAGTTGGTATTGGTCAGTGTTTTTAATCACAGCAATAGAAAGAAACTAAAGCAGATACCCTCCCTTGGGAACAGTCCTCCCTTGCTGCAGACAACTCCAAAGGGACCCTTTGTTGTCCCTACCCTGTCTTTAGCTCAAGGATGTGTTCTGCAAGTTCCAGGCCAGCCTGCTGAGAGGGGGAGGGAGGGAGAGACGAGAGGGAGAGGAGAAAAAGAGAGAGGAGGAGGAGGAAGAGGGGAAGGGAGAGAGGTGGCTTGGTGGTACATGCCTGTAGTCCCAGCACTCAGGAGGCAGAGGCAGGTGGATCCCTGTGAGTTCAAGGCCAGCCTGATCTACATAGTTCCAGGACACTTAGGGCTACAGGGAGACCCTGTCTCAAAAAGACCAA